>NW_017971510.1:206814-385893 GCF_001883845.1 Diplodia corticola
GGGGAGGGGAGGGGAGGGGAGGGGATGGGAAGGGAAGTGGATAGGGCGGGCTTTGGAACGGGAGGGGGGGAAGGTGTCTGAGCTTGTA
This sequence comes from Diplodia corticola, assembly GCF_001883845.1. NCBI lineage: Eukaryota > Fungi > Ascomycota > Dothideomycetes > Botryosphaeriales > Botryosphaeriaceae > Diplodia > Diplodia corticola. Next base: position 206,903 of record NW_017971510.1, read on the forward strand.
AGCGTATAGGGGAACTGGGGCATGTTTGAGCTGGTGGCGCTTTCAAGGCACGTTCTGGTAACGTGAAGGATGGAGTTGATGTCTTGCGATGTCGTTTTTGGTTATCTGGTATTCAGGGCGTCTGTGACGTAGTTTGAGGATTGAGAGTTTCCCTTTGGTTCATTGTAATGCCGTTTTCTACAACTCTCAGCTGCTCTCGGTTGGATTCCTGCAACTAACCTCTAATGCTAGTATCGTGGTGGCCTGCCCGCAGAGCCATCATGCCATTTGGCTTGTCCCTTGCCTCTGCCAAATGGAACGCCCATCGCTCTTTCTGTTCGACAGCCAGCTCTCCGAACTGCTTGCTTCTGTGGTCCAACCCCCCGTCAAAGGGTTTGTTATATATGCTCTATCAGCTGCCGAATCTACTCGCCATGATTGGGTACTTCCGGTGCGGACTTGGTCCGCCTCGGCGTCATCCATTGTCTTGCAGGTATCCTCGATGTATACTTTTCAAGAGCACCGGATTCGCTCGTAGGAAGTCGGGCTCATGTTGCCAAGCGCGTCCTTGATTCATCAAATGCGAATGACATGGCGCTCGAAGGCATAGAAGCTAGGGCGAACGGCAGGGATCTCGGTGGAAATGGCGTTGATCAAGGATTCTTGCACAAAAGTCGCCCAGAGCGAGGACACATGGTGCGACGTTAGCGAGAGAAGGCGCAGGTGAGGTGCGCGAGGGGCAGCGGGACAGCGCTAAGAGGGGCGGGACAATGAGTGGGAGGTGGCGGAGACGGCGGAGACGGCGGAGTTGAGCGAAGAGTGCGGAGCCGACTCTGTGATTAGGTCAGCCTCCTGTGACTGGTCCATGACGCGAGGCGAACTCGCTGGGCAGTAGGGCCACCACAGTGCAACAACTGCAGCCATGGCAGAGGCACTGTCCTCTCGAAGCTGCCCTAGAGGCGCGTAGGCCAATGGCTTGTGTTCCTAGCACCGGAAGTCGTTGGTCTCGCTATCTCCGGGATGGCCGTCTATAAGGCCCGTCAGCCCTCCGTCCGCGCATCGTCCGCATCGTCTGCACCGTCTCCAAACGTCGTCTGGACAGTCGCGGGCTTCTGGAAGGCAGCCCGAGGGCCGAAAGAAGCCTAGCGCCGATGCGATGGCCGAATCTCACTCGCTTGCATGCGCGAGCAAGCTATCAACCGCCACTTAGGACCCGCCGCTGACATCGCACGAGATCCAGTCTCCATCTCAGACAAACTCACCTATCACGTCCCGCAGAGTCAGCGGCGGAGCAGCCACGCGGGAAATTCGCCGGTCAACCCTCGGAATCCACCTGCAACCATCTTCTGTCGCCGAAATTTGCAGGATACCGCCCACGGAGTTACGCGCACCAGCATCGGAAGCAGGTCCTTGGGACGGGAATCATCAACCGGAGCCTGCGACCTCATGGCGGTGGGATTCTTGGCCGTGGCCCTGTGGGTGCCTTACCGCCCGGGACCCATGGTGGTCCATCGCCCTGGACGGCCCCCCCTCGAAATCCCGGAAACTTTTGCCGCCGTCTCTCCTATTCCGGAACTGCCACCACGACGTACTGTGTAGAGACGGCCAGTTCTGGCCTCTGCATCGCCGGCTGCCAAAGCTACCGCCGTGGCTCGCTGGCGTGCTTTCGCTTGGCTCTGCACTCCGGATTCCCCGTCGGCATCCCGCCCTCGGCGGCAAATGGACTGCGTCGGCCCGAGAGGAGATCTTAACCGCAAGAATCCATCATGTATAAAGATGCCCCGTTTTCCATCTATTCGGGTTAGACGGCATGTGGGCAAGACTCAGTCCAAATTGCACCGTTACTCTTGTCCCTCTTAAGCTTCCATGTCGACTCAGTCTGGCGTCGATCCGACCCGCAACGGTCCGTGTAGAAACGGCCGACGCCCCCCGGACCCTATCATCTCAGCTCCGAGAGAATTATCCAGCGTTTGCCCGCCAGCCTGCCCTACGCCGACGGCCTCAGATCAGCAAACGTCGCTCCAAAACCGGCTCAACCGTGGCCTCCCTGAAGCCCCCGCGCTGCCTCTGCCTTTATCTCGCGGCATCGGTAACCCTCATTTCTGCCTTCGCACGGGGGCCGCGGCCCGTTGGACTACCCCCCTCGTACGCGAATATTGACAAGCAAAGGCCACGGCCACGGCCTTGAGCCCTCCCTGCTCGCAAAAACTGCAGATAAATACGCTCTGGTCTCGCCGTGTTTTGTCTCGGCATCGAGCTTCTCGCAGTCCTTCGTTTGAACCCACCAACCAGTCCACTCATTTTCAACCACGACAAATCCAACCCGTCCAAAATCACAATGAAGTTCTCCACCGCTGTCGTTCTCGCCGCCTCGGCCTCCATGGCCGCCGCCTACACCCAGGCCGACATCCCCAAGTGCGCCATCCCCTGCATCCAGGCCGGTGCGCCCAAGGTCGGCTGCGAGGTCAAGGACGCCGCCTGCCAGTGCAAGAAGCAGGACGACCTTGCCGCCGAAGTCATCGGTTGCATCTCCGAGAAGTGCACGGCCGAGGAAGCCATGGGTACGTGCTGCTGCTTGCCCCTCTCCCTTCCCAGACCAACGAGCTGACAATGCACTCCAACAGAATCCTCCAAGGTCTCGGCCAGCATCTGCGAGGACCTGAACAGCGGCAAGACGTCCAACACCGGTGTCGTCGCCTCGTCCTCGGGCAGCAGCAACTCGTCGTCCAACGCCGTCTCCACCCCGAGCTCCGACTCCGGCTCCGCCTCCACCCCCAGCTCCACCCCCAGCGCCACCCCGTCCTCGACCAACGCCGCCGGCGTCCTGCAGGCGGGTGGTTTCGCCGCCGGCCTGTCTGCCGCCATGGGCGCCGTCATGCTCGCCCTCTAAACTGCGCGTCCATTGTTCGTTGAAGAAGAAGGGAAATCTTTGAAACGCTGGGATATGGTGCAAAAACACGAGCAGAGAGAGGCACGACGATCGAGATGCCACGACGGTTAGAAGAGTATTACCTATACAGCAGGAGACTTTAGTTCGCCAAGTGAACCGATAATGGATTAATTGTAATTGTTTTGCGCTGCCGAAAGCGCGGCAACAAGCCAAATTCTGTTCCAATGCCTTCTTTGCTCGTGAGCCCATGTCCAGGACGTACATGTCTTCTCCAGTGCTGGAGCGATGTTCCTCCCAAACTGCAACAGGCAGCCGGCGGCTACAGAATCTTTGCACTACCACCACCGCCACCGACCACGGAGCCAGTGATCCATCCAGCCTTCTCACTCACCAAGAGCCCGAACAAGATTCGCCGCATCCTCGGCCGTCCCCAACCTGCCCACCGACGTGCTTCCAATCATGTGGTCCGTGACAGCCTTCGCCTGCTCGGGCGACAGGCCTTTACAGAAGGCCTCGGTGTCGGTATAAGCTCCCACCAGCAGCGCGTTGACGGTCGTCCCTGCCATGGCCGCCTTGGTCGCCGCGAAAACCCCAAATGAACTGCATTGCACAACGATCGTTGGGGAGGGGGGGGGTCAATAATAGTGGACATGGCTTTTTTTTTTTTTTTTTTTGCAACACGACGACTTTCACAGCCAAGAAATGAATGACGGACTCACTCACTCGTGCGGCAAGGGCCTTCTCTCGTCAGCTGATCCGCCGAGACGTTGACGATATATGCGCGACCCCGGCCGGAAGACGGCAGACGCCCTCTCTCTCTGAACAGCAAGCAGGTCGACGGACAGGACAGGACCAGCGTCTGCGCGTTTGCCGAGCAAGGCTCCGCCCGCTGCACGTAGGTAGTCGGCGTCGAGCTCGGCCGATCGGCCGCAGCTCGTCGTCGTAGTTACGCGGCGTTGTTGACGAGCGAGCTACACGTCCAGCTTGCCGCCGTCGTCATTAAACTCGCGCTGCACGGCGGCGAGCAGGGGCGTTGTGGCGTGTCGGGCGACAAGAGGTTGGTTGGCCGGGACGCCGACGATTTTCGGGGCTGGATGGACGCCCGCTTTAAGGTACTATGCGGCGTTGGTTGCGTTGCTGATGTTTTCGATGTGGTGGAGGGAGGTTGGCGAGGAGCAGGTTCCGATGATTGAGGCGCCGCGGCTGGCTAGGTGGAGGGTGATGGCGTGGCCTGTGCCCCAGGATGCACCGTTGTTGGGGGGAGGTGTGCTTCGAGTCAGCTGCTGCTGTTTCCATCCTGGCAAATCGTCACCTTGAGTGCGTACGTCACGATGGCGGTTTTGCCGGCGAGGTCCTGGTGGATGACCTGCAGCTGAGCTCCGTTTTCCGGCTTTGCAGCGGACATGATTTGGCAATGAGATGGGATGGAAGTGGATGTGCGTTGCATTCATGCTTGACCCGTCTTTCTGGGTCTGCCTTTTGAACCCCCTCGAGCAGCGTTCAATGGCAAGAATGGTGATGCAATCAGACATCTGAGACAAGCACCGGGCAGGCATGGCCGTCTCGGATTCCGAGTTTCCGACTCCTCCGAGTAATCCAATCACATTCCTCACTCACTCGGCCAATGGCACCGCTCGGTCCCGAGATATCGCTGTTTCCGAGAATTTCAATTAAGCACATTCCTGCAAGCCTCGAGATAACTGTATAGGGCTGGCGGTGAATGACCGGACTTGAAAGCTACTACATCGAGTTGGATATAACTTTTGATCCTCACTCCAAATATCGCCAACGGTGATGGGACGTTGTTTGAGAAGACCATCAAAAAATGCTGAAACCGCGTGCACGTTTACAGAATCAAGAAGCCATTCACCAACACTGCCACCGTCCTCGTTATGCACGTCTCAACCTCGAATTTCTCACCATCCGCTTTACCCTGCTTCACCAGTGCGGGTGGAACTACCATCTCCACCGCCCTTTGCCCGTGCATGGTAGCTTCGTTGTCCTCCTTGTCGTCCGCCCGATCGCTTTCCATGTACGTAGCATTGTACGGCAGAATGCCGCCCGGCACTGAAGTTTCCGCCCTCATCATTTGCGGGAAACGAACTGCTCAAGAGGTCCACTGTTGGCTGAGCACCTGAGAGAACTTCATGACTTCCTCGAAGATTGTGATGAGGCCATTTTCGGCCTCGTCCGCTTCCCTTGACTGTTCTCAAGGCCCTATGACCAACAGCACGCCTCTGCACTTATTCCGCACCAGAGTTGAGGCCCAGTCGGGGACTTCGCCGTTTCTGTTGGCCTGAGAGAAGAGCACGAGTGTGAAAGCTCTCCAATCGCTCATTTTCTCAGGTTTCATCACTTAAAGAAGGTCAGTACATGACTGCATCTGGCGCAGTCGGACTCACCCTCTGATAATATCCTCCCACGTTCTAATGGTTTCCGACGACAGCATGTCCCCAAAGCAATTCAAGGCCTTGGATCCGGGATGCGTTTCCCTTTGGAAAGTACGGAAAACTGCATCGCACATGGCGTATGCCGCCCAGCCTCTCACAAAGAGCTTGCGGTGCTTCTTCTCTTGGAACGCGTTGTGCAGCGAATCAAGGGTGCCGGTGGCGCCGAGGATCATGGCCTTCCTGTAGAGGGGGCGATGCTCTTCCCGCAACGCAGCGGGAGCGACGGGTCCTACACATGCAAACGCGCCCGACCATGCCGTGATGGATGATGTGAGTGCGCCGAATTTCGACCTGACGACGTCGTCTGGCAGCTGTTCTCCAAAGAAGAGATCCTTCTTGCTCATGGGCAAATGAAGCTTGTATGCTCCCAGTTGCATCTGCTCGTTTGCTTCACTGAGGGGAGAAAGCTCCTGAACCAGCTCGGTTGCTTCAGGATGGGGCAGAGATCAAGCATTTCTTCTTCAGAAATGTCCTCGTTGGCCTTTTCTCCACCGGAGCGGAGAGCTTCCCCGAGCAGCTGCTCATATGCGATGACGAAGTGCCGCCCACCCGGCGTGGAAACAGCAAGTTGATGCTACCGGTAAACACACAGCACGCGAAATCAAACTCGAACAGCACAAATCAAAGAGGGTTGGCAAAACGTGTGAACATGATCAATCAAAATCCAATCATACAGAAAAATTTTCAAACACTAGGGGGGGTATCCATCCATCATGCGGGCAAGCAGCTCAACAGGCCCTGCAGCTTGTTCAGCACCACGGCCTGCACATCGGCCGTGGCCGTCGTCTTGTCCTTTGCGTTGCCGACGCTCACGCTGACCCAGCAGCCGTCCGTCTTGACGACCGACCTCTCAGTAGGCAAGCTCTCGTTGCCGCACGTCTCGACGTCGCCGGTGGACAGCACCGGGGTGTCCAAGTTGATCCTGCTGAGCACGAACGAAAACTTGGCGGCGTCGTTGCACGTGGCGGCGTCGACCTCGCCGAAGTTGACGTTGAGGAAGGTGTCGGCGGGCAGGTAGGGGGCGCCCGAGTCGATGATGGCCGTCGTCAGGTTGAGGGCGAGGTCGGCGTAGACCTGGGCGGACAGCGGGGGCGGGGAGGTGGTCCAGGCGGTGCGGTCGCTGGTGAGGCCCGAGAAGGCGAGGGCGGGGATGCCCTGCTCGACGGCGTAGACGGCGGAGCCGACGGTGCCCGAGAAGGGGACTTGGATGTCGAGGTTGGAGCCGACGTTGGGGCCCGTCACGGCGAGCTCGGGCGGCTGGTTGTCGAAGAACTGCGGGGCGAAGTCGGAGATGCCGTAGCGGATGGCGGTGACGGGGTACGAGTTGACCCAGTTGAGGCGCGCGTCGGTCGCGTTGTGGCCGGACGGCCCGCTGCCGGCGGCGCAGCTGTCGTACTCGCAGGCGTCGGCGCGGTCTTCGGGGTCGCTGTCGAGGGAGCCTGTTGGGGCGCGTGTCAGTGGGAGGTGTTTTTTTTGTGTTTTTTTTTTTAAAGAAAGAAAAGAACTCACCCCTTCCGGATTGGTTGTCGGCCGGGCAGGACAGAACGACGTTGTGGCCGGCGGCGTTCAGGGCGTCGTTGACCAGGCGCACGTTCATTTCGGCCCAGCCATCGTCGTTGCCCTGGATGATGCGGATGCCGTTTGCGGCAAGCGGGAGAGCGGCGGCGGCAGCGGCGGCAACGGCGAAACGCATGATGGCAACAATTGGAGGCGAGAAAGCCGAATGAGAGTGGGATAGGCAAAAAGACAGCGGGGAGCAGCGGGTGGATATATTTGTAGTGCCCGGCGACGAGGAGAGGTGTGGAGCGAAGGCTGGCTACACCGGCTCCACGTGCAAATGCGTACCTGATGGCCATGAAGTCGGTTGGGGTCGGCAGCGAATCAGCAGGCGAGACGGACGGAGCTTCATTTCTCGCGGGCAGGATCGGCGGTTAGACGAGATGGATGGGGGAAAAGGAGGCTCGGGAGCTAGACACCATCGGGCAGGAGCCGGCCAGTTTCACGCTGCCACCCCGCGACCCTTGGCTGTCTTGGACGAAACATCGTCGCCTGCCCGCTCTCGCCACGCCCGTGTGTGGTGCTCGCTACGCCCATTGGCCGGCACCGCCACGCCTCATTACTGGACCCGCGGCGCAGCGAAACGGAGCCGAAACCGGCCAAGAACGGAAGCCACCAGGAGTGGGCTCGCTTCCACACCTCCATGCATTGCAGTTGCACGCGCATGACTTTGGGGCCGGAGAAGCCGTCAATGTTTTCCACTGCTTTTCGCACGTGTGGCACGCCTCGATTTGACGTCTGTGGCCCGACAGCGGGCGGCCATGTACCTGCCTATCGTCGGCAGCCAAGAGGATCAGCATCTGCGCTCGCGATACCCGCCTTCACAATATTGAATCGTGCGCGCACATCAACAGCCGAGGAGTCAAGACAGCACACAACCATCGAGAACAACCCGTGTAACGTGGCATGCAAGGTTCGAAACAACACACCTTTAAATTGACGACTGTCCAAGTCAGCACAACAGCACTGCCGAGTCTCACTCTGGAACTGTCTGTGCTGTGCACTTCGTGAATTCATGCAACCCCTCTACGACAGCCTGCAACTACGCTCCGCATCTCCTAAGATACATTTCAACACACGTGCACCACGGCAAAGCCGCGTGCACCACCGAAAACCTTGTTCCGACTGCGGCGCGCCAAGGGCTACTAAATCATGGTCGGCCTGGTAGTGCTACCTTGTTGTTTTGGCTCTGACTCGGGGTCGCCAGACCATGATTCCCGAGCTGGATGACGACTCTGCGACTGACCGACACGTGTGCCGCACAAGACGACGCATCTACACCACGCTTCATCCATTCACTTGATCACATGAGAAAAACCGCACCTTGGTTGGCATATATACTGCCTTCCCAACTACAGCAATTCAACATGTCCAGGAAACACCTTACCAAACTCACTCAACAGCTCAACCTAAGCAAGCAACATGGATTTCTGGGGCTGCTGTCGGTGTGCCTGCACCAACGATCCAAGCTTTTTGTATTGTTGGAGGTGCCATCACTGCCGTTGCCTTAATTGCTACTGGTACGACCCCTGGGGTTAGCATGTAGAGATGCCTTTCCAAAGGAGCCCAGAGTGGCTATCATGAATGAACCCTTCTTACACTTCCAATCACAGGAACGGACCAACCATTCATTGACCTGATCACTCACTGTACGAGGACATTTGGACTGATTCTGCATCTCCGCAAGTCGTGAATTCTTCTCTACATGACCAAAGACAAATCTCCCTCTTAGCTTCCAGGCACTTCTACTATCCTCTCTCTCTTTCTTCTCTCCTTCATTCCAAAAACCCCCCGTTCTCAATATCAACCATGCCCGACAATCTACAAAGTCTTGGACGCCCACCCAATCTGGTTGGTGCCAGCATTGAACACCACAAACGCCGCCTTGAGCGCAATGTCGCCAAAGATGGTGAAGCCGATGTCGCTGTTGGACTGAATGCCGCCATAGCACGACGACGAGCTGACGGGGGCGTAGTTGATGTACGAGCCCGGGATGACGATGCGGGCGGAGCCGACGCCGAAGGTGAAGCTGGGCAGCGTGGCGGAGCAGGGAAACACGTAGCCGGCCTGGCTGGACGAGTACGACGAGCCGCTGACCTGCGCGTAGTAGGCGCTGACGACGCTGTCGGGCAGCAGCAGCAGCGTGGTGCCCGTGTCGGCGATGCCGTTGATCGACGTCGACTTGAACGTCGAGGACCCGACCGCGTAGCCCGACGACGTCCACTGCCACCACCCGTTGGCCGAGGAGATGGACGCGTACGTGATGGAGCCCGTGTACGAGGTCGTGTCGATGTAGCCGAACTTGTAGGAGCCGGCTGTTGTTGTTGTGTTAGCAAGGTGCTTTTAACGGCATGTATATGATATATGCTTACCCTTGTTGTGCTTGAGATCGGCGGTGAAGAGCGGCGAGGTCAGCGAGCTCTTGGCGTTGTCGAAAAAGGTCTTCTGCTGGGTGGGCGAGACGGTGTTGAGGCTGCTGAAGGCGAGGCCGAGCAGGCCGTCGTTGTCCGTGTCGGCGGTGAACTCGGACGACACGGCCTTGGCCGCCTCGACGGCCTGGCTGGTGACGCTGAGGCCGCCGACGGTGACCTTGTCCTTCCACACGTCGCCGCTCGACGAGCTGCCGTCGCCGTACGAGATCTTCCACGTGGCGCCCGACAGCTTGCTCGCCGTGCTGCTCTTGCTCGGGTCGTACTTGGCCTGCCCGTTGACCTCGTTGCTGGGCGTCTCGCTGCTGAAGACCCACAGGTCCGACGAGCCCGTGTCGAAGTCGAGGTTGAGCACCTGCGCCGGCGTGCCGATGGACACGGGCGTGAGGTACTCCGAGTCGTACTCGGTCGGCGTGGTGACGACGTTGCCCGTCGCCCGCTTGGACACGGCGTCGGTCGAGTTGGTGAGGGCCGACTCGAGCTCGGCGCTGATGGGGATGCCGTACTTGACGTACGCCTTGGCCAGCGCGCGGGGGCCGCTCCTGACGTGCTTGGTGTTGCGGACCTGGACCATGGACGCGGTGCCCGTGCCGTCCGAGGTGGGGACGCCGATGCGCGGGGGGATGGCCGTGGCAGTGCTGGCCGTCGCGAGGAGCGCGGCCAGGGCGAGGTGGGAAAAGCTGGGCATGGTGAGGGATGGGATGGAGGACGGGTCAGATCAGACAAGGCCGAGAGAGCGGAGCGATGGTGGGTGCTGCTGGAGAGAGAAGCTGGGTGGTGGTGTCGGACAGTGGGATTTATATCTGTTTCTCGGCGCCGAGCAGGTGCCAGCTTAGCAGTGCTTGATAGTCCGAAGTTGCAAGCTTAAGCAAAGGCTTAAACCAAGCGAAGGCCAGAAGGGGAAGGTCTGAGCGTGTCCAGTGACAGCATCTGCAGCCTCGATGGCATCACTAGCCAATGCTAACAGATCCTCGGAAGGGGGTGGCGACCACCTTCCTTGAGCATCATCATGGCCGACTGCTTGACTTGAGAATGACCAGATAACGGCCGTCGGCCGCAGTAGTCTCGTATTGGCCGTCCAAGCGTCTCTCTCCACGGCTGAATGGGAGATTGACAGAGGGGATTCCCTGCTGCCGTGCAACATGGCCCAGCACAGGGAGATAACGGCGATGATGGTAAGTAGGTAGTCTGCGACACGACTCATCCTCCCCGATCCTTCGCGTGCGAGGACACAGGCTGCGGGCGGCGGTTGGCGCCGCTTTTCAGGCGCGAGGAAAGGCCAGTGCCTGCCTAATGCAGATAAGCTTAAGTGCGCTGGGCAAGCCTTAGCCAACATGCCTGTTGTTCCTGCAGCATTAGGCGACGATGGAAATACGACCAATGGTCGTATTACCGCCGTCAATGCGGAGGCGTGGGTGGCGGCAGGGTCTAGCCAGTGTGGATGGTCCGCTTCTCACGCACGAAGCGGGCCGAGGGACGGCGCTGGAGGCATCCAAAGACAAGCCGGAGTCAGCCTTATGTCTATTCTTGCTGCCCACAGAATTTCTCGGAGAAATTCATGCATGGCGATCAAGCTGGGCAAAAGCTTGACGATAGCGGCGAAGACTCCATCGAAGCAGAGGCCGGAGGGCCAGAGGCAGCAGAGGTTCGGAGTCGAGGCGATAAGATGGGGGACTCGGGGTGGTCCGAAAGCTTGGCGAGAGCGGGGGCGCTAGGCCCGGGGCGGAAGGTGGAATTCCCATGGCGACGGTCTAGGCATCGTCTAGGCATCTGCTCCGACCCGGGCGCTTGGAGCACACCACTCCAGCTTCCAATCATGCTCCTCTACCAATCAACCACCCACGCTAACTGCCCACCCCGACCCCGGAAAAAGCAGGCGGCGCAGCTTCATAGACGGTGGAGATATGGGCTAGCCAATCCCTTGACCAACCCGTGTGTCCGCCCGATCTTTCGGCTCTCCACGAGTAGTAGTGACGGGAAGCACGGTGACACGGCCAGGCCGGCGCATGACATCCGAAATACCGACGTCCCAGACAGTTGCGAAACACTTTTGTTCTTTTGCGTCATCCGTCACTGATCACCGCATCATCGACTACTTTCCATCGAAGTAATTCTCAGTTTTCCCACGCCGGGAACTTTTAGCGCGCGTGCACTCATGGCCGAATGTTCCCAAATGCGTTAGTGCCACCTTCCCGAATGAACTTCACCATCATCATCCTCATTGTTATTTAGGCGTATGACTGTGTCTCAGAGAGAAGAGAGCCATCGCCATGGTACACACATGATCCACTACTTGCGGCCCAGCTGCGGTCCCAGCTGCGGTCCCACCTGTGGGCCTTCCCCGGCGACAGACTGGGTGCTGTCCAGATGACTAACATGTCCAGCTGCTTCATCCTTCATTGACTTGACGAAAGCCCAGGATCATCAACCAGCAGCCCGTGACGCCAAACACAGACACACAAGACCTTGGCGTGCGCTACACCTGGAAGAATCATTGTGTCGACATGATTGAATTAGAAAACACCGCTTGTGTATACGACACAGACGTGTATCTTCTCGAGGATACACAGTGGCTATTATTGCATCGCACAGAGCTGTCCGAGCCTTTTCCAGTTTTTGTGTGTTGCATGTCGGTCTACGCATATATACTGTCCTGTGCATTTTGGCATTCGAGGGCACATCTGTTCGTTAACAAGGGCGCCAGCACCACGACAGGAAGTTCATCATCTGGAGGAGAGGAAGGACCGAGTTGTACTTGGGAACATGACTACATACTATCGTCATCGCCCCCCTGCATTCCACCCCGCAGCCTTGGCGCATTTCGCATCTCAAATAATCTCAAGCCTGCCATATATTCGGTACGCGATCATCTACGAGTACCCATGTTGACTTGAGTCTTTCGCGCCTACTACGCAGGCCCGTCGATCACTGCTTGGCGAGCCAGATGGAATGACGACAATGCTGTCATCGTCATCATCATCATCATCATCAGAATTGAAGATTCTCAACTTTGTTACCGTTCGAGTTCTCCATATATCAGCTCCCCATCCATGACCCCGTAAATCAGGCATTCTCCGACAAACTCGTAGTGATCCCCCTTTTTTACGAATAGCCATTGGTGTTTTCGCACCGAAAAAGATGCACATGTCATCGCCCGCACAAGCGTACAGTGGCGCGAATCCAATGTATCCACCTTCTGATACAAAGGTTTTTCGGACGAACTCGTGACCATCGGTATATGCCGTTGACTTCTCAAGAAAAGAAATGGCGTACTCGCTCGGATATGACGAGTCATCTACGTATCATGCGAGCCCTTTGGCTTCTTTTTTGATACGACAGGGGTATCTGGGTACCTTTTCCTTTTGCAAGCCGTCATAAGTTCCCTGATCGCTGGGCGATGCCAGCAATCCGCAGTTCCCCAAAGCGCACACCACGTGCACGGAGCGTGGGTACCTCGCCATGTCCGTCATGGACCAACTTGATAAATGTTGCAACGGCAGACCCTCTAGAAGCGCAGAAAGCCCCTCTTTGGTTGTGATCGTACGGTCTTTTGGTGAGCATGCCTGGTAACCGGCAGCAGGTTCCTCAGCAATGGTCGAAGCAGCTCTGGACATTATAATTGCGCTTATTGCTATACGAAGCAGACATTGTGCTGCTCTTCTTTAAACATGAGCCTACGCGTGCCATGTAAATGAGGGGCTTAATGATATTCATCTTTAAGAGACAGCTCCGGGTCATTGCGGCGTGCGGAGGTTCTAATTGGCTCACTCCAACCCATCGCTTCAGATAAGTATATTGATCCCCATAAACTCGCGTGTTATCCGATAAGCTCCGTGAAATAGTAGGTCATAACTTGTATGTGACGAATTGGCTCAAGACCATGATGTTTGTGCCTACATGTCATAATATATGCCATGAAACAACCATGGAAAGTCCCAACAGGGCCCCGCACCTCAATCCGAGCCTCCCCCGGTTTTGGTCGAGCACTGTCTGCAAAGACACATCCACTCGATTACCATTCTCTCGACGGAAGATGCACTGTAAAATGCCTTCAACTCGAAGCTGCAGCATATGCTTTTGTGAAGGTTGATCGAGAGGATGCTTTAAGCCGATTGATACCGACATACTCGAGATATCCCTACGAGCACACACACTGTCGGGGCTAGCATGCATTGCGTTATCTCCACTCAGTCGATCGCTACCTGATTCACACAAAGCGTCGCCTACGTATCGCATAAGGACTATAAACATCCGGGGTAAACAACTATGTCCGGAATGTGTTCCGGACTGCGTGCGGGGTTTGCCTCAGGTGGAGAAACGCCAAGTAGGGACGGACCGATATCCACTATATATAACTAGCCGTGTTGACCTCAACTGTAGTATGTACATTCAATTGAAAATGGCACCAACTACTTCTATAGCTCTTTCGAGCGGCTTCCCGGCAACAAATGGCTCATGTTCCAGGGTCCAAAAGTAGGCAAACCAGGACTCTCGAGAGACATCATTGACTCTTCATGTAGCTCAAATTCCTCGAATGCCAGCAGTAATGTCAACTGGCATATCCCCGTGGAGTCCTGGGATACGCATGTGCATGTTTTCGATCCCCGGTACCCATACTCGCCTGATCGACAATACACGCCAGAGTCGGCGTTATACGACGAACTGCTGGCATTCAATGACAAACTGACGGTAACAAACTCAACTGAAAATATCGTGCTGGTTCAGCCATCGCCTTACGGAACTGACAACTCCCTGATTCTGGACCTCCTCCGCAACCATTCTGCTTCTCAGCAAGACAACCTGCTTCGCGCCATTTCCGTCATTGATCCCGAAAACGTGACGGATGAAGAGCTCCAGGAGATGAACTCGCTCGGCGTCAGAGGCATCCGCATCAATACGCAAGGAGCGGACTCGGAAGAGACAGCAAAGGATCTCCGCAAAAACATCACATCAGCGGTGGAAAGAGTCAGAGCATTCAGCAATTGGAAGTGTCAATTGCTGGTTTCCGGGATCAGCTGGGACTGTGAGCGGCCAGCCGATCATAATCCCGCTTTACCCTGCTAATCAAACATCCCCAGACATCCACGATGTTGTCCGTGATCTCCCCATCCCCGTCATTGCAGATCACCAGGGTGGGATGGGAGGTCTCACGAAGCTTGCGAACGGCAGCACCGACGTGACCGCACAGCCGGGCTTCGCATCCCTTCTGGACCTGGCTAAGCGAGGGAAGGTCTTTGTCAAGATATCTGCGCTGTACCGCTCGTCGAAGCTCACCGAGGGGGGGTATGACGATGTGGAGCAGCTTGTCAAAACCTTCGCTCGGGAAGTGCCGCAGCAGCTTATTTGGGGGTCAGATTGGCCTCACACTGGGTCGAACCGCAGCGAGGCGACAAAGTACGTACCGGAACCTTTTAGGAAAGTGGATGACGAGGCTGTTTTGAAGAATATCAGGAAGTGGGTAGGGCCTGAGCTGTGGCATCAGATGACGGTGGTCACCCCGGGGAAAATCTATATTTAGTATGGCCTGACTCGAGAGTTTTTGTTTTGGCCATTATCAATTTATCCAAGTCTTTTCACTCATCAGGTATACTTTAACATCTCTTAATGAACCATCGCTGGCTCGCTATTCATAAAACGGCCGTGTTGCCCCTCCGCTTCGGCTCGGGCGAGAGACTTCATGAGGGCTCATCTGTATATCCGGTCATGCAACGTCTCATGTGCAGGAACAGACACATGCCATATTAGAATCCTCTGATAGTGGAGTTAGTTGACTTTTCAATAGCTTGCCGTCGCTTGCTTGGGTATACCCGGGTCAACAAGGCAACGTATTTGTTCCACCAACAACGGCCCCCACCCTCTCCCTGTACCTTGCCTTGTCTATAATTGTCAGCTGTGGGCATTAACCGGCATTATCCGATAAGCAAGACGCCCGAGTGGGTCGCAGTGATCCGCACAGCCCTTTAAAGGCAGCGCCCTACTCACAGCATGAGTCCTTCCTCGGGGGTTGGAAGCAACCATAACCACAACAACCGACGCACTTCTTCCGATGGCTTCTGACGCACCTTCCTCACCATACCAGGATTCGATCCTTCAGTCAGATCTGGACATCGTACCAGATGATGATGCAACATCTCCTCTCGATCCCGAAGGTTCTGTCGATGAGGTCACCTTTGAAGAGGATTTCGACATGGATATCGGGGCTCTTGATCTCAATGCTGAAATCATCCAAAAACTGAAAAGTGCCGGCTTGTTCACACAGCACGAAGTCCTCAGCAAGCTTTGCCACTATTGCGCAAACATAACACATGAAGCGATATCCACTCCTGAGAGTTACAAGCACACTCCCAACGTGTGGAAGCTTCTCCAATCCGCGGAAGAATGCGAGCTTTGTGCGCTAGTGGTGGAGCAGATCACCGCGGACGGTGCAATCTTCCTCGACATGGATTTTGAAGGTGGCGAACGCGAAAGGAACCGGGACGAAGAGTTCGAAACTTCCCTCATGTACCTCGGCATCAGCAGAGATGAGCCTCGTCCGGTGAGGGTGGAATTACGCTCGCATGGTATGGCTTTCCAAGTGGACAAGGGCGCCGATGAAGCAGAATGGATGAGATGGCACAGGCTGGTAGAACTAAAAGCCTTTACCGACTCAAGTATGGTTTTCCTCCATTAGTCCCGCAGTACAGAAAGATTTTTCAGCTTACACTGGCAGGTACACATTCGCAGCGTGAGGGGTCTGACCTCCCGCTCAGGCTCGCTCTGACCGAACAGCCGAGTCTCGAGATTCTCTCAGTTCTTATTCGGGAATGGATTGCCAGCTGCCAACAAAGCCACCGTCGGTGCAATTTTCCGTCCCAAGGAGATGCAATTCCACGACTACCGACGCGAGTTCTCGACCTCAGGGATGTGAAATCAAAGGGACGGGTACGAATCTGGCCCACGCAAGGATCACGCGCTCGGTATATTGCTTTGAGCCATTGCTGGGGCGGCAAGCAGCCGGTCAAGACGGAGAAAGGAAATCTAAGCCAGAGGATCGAGGGATTTCCCTATACAGATCTGCCTCCGTTGTTCCGAGACGCAGTCGATACTGCCCTGGCTATCGGTATCGACTATCTGTGGATCGACTCCCTGTGCATCGTCCAGGATGACAAGGAAGACTGGGCATTCGAAGCGGCGAGGATGGCAGACGTCTACATGAATTCGTCCCTCACAATCGCTGCATCCGCGGCGCCCAATAGCTCTGGGCGCCTGCTTGGACCAAGGCAGACGGCACCCAAAGCTGTTCGGATTCCCCAAAGAGCGGCCAGCAGCACCGAGGAGAATTGGTCCATTTACGTGGATGGCCTACAGGAGCGCTTCTTTTCGCGCGACGCGCATGGATCGCCGCTGAACAAGCGTGCCTGGGTGTTACAGGAACGACTGTTGTCACCTCGGACTCTGCATTTCACCGGGACGCAGGTCTACTGGGAATGCTGGCGCGACATCCAGCACGAAAGCCTGCAATACGAAATGGGAGACTACCACAAAAGCCGCGTCTTTCCCGGATCCTTGTCGCCCTGTAAGCTTGGGGCAAAGGATAAGGTGGGCGCTTACCTGGAGCAGTGGTTCAAGGTGCTCGAGATATACACCGGCTGCCAGTTGACGTTTGCGTCGGACAAGCTGATTGCGATCTCGGGAATCGTGGATCGAATCCAATCGGGAGACACCAATCCCTGCTTCAAGGGCATCTTCTACGACAGCGCTCTGCATCAACAGTTGTTGTGGATAGTAGATGACAATTCCCGCTGTGAGTTCCTCCCGGAAACCGGAGCACCAAGCTGGAGCTGGGCAAGCAGAAACGGAAAGATCCATTTTTCCGCCAACATGCCAGGACTCGAGCCACATAACTCCACCCGAGTAGCGTGGCGCGAAAATTCAGAGGACCAGATCCTGGACTTGAGAGCCGATCTCTTCACTCTCGACGCGAGCGTCATTGTCGGGGAGCTGAGAGAAAAGGAACGCGTCGACTCGTACCGAAGAAAACAAGGAGTTGTTGCCCGGAACCTTCTCATGGTGGAAGATGGGGATATCCACTTCCGGTTCATTCATGAAGACAGAAGTGCGATAGCCGAGGATGACGATGCCGATAATGACGACTCCAGAAGCGATGGCTCCGGTTGGGTGCCCAAATTCACCGGTCTTGAGGACGAAAGTGACTTTGAAGACGACGATACCGTTGCAGGGGTTTTATTGGATCGTGAGAAGGGAGGTGAGCTGAACTTTGGCTCCATCTTCTGGGTGTTGGTTGGACACGTGCCGTACGTATTGACCCAGACTCTGATTTGCTAGCGCGATTGCTGACACAAGTCACAAAACTAGCCGCGGAGAGAGAAGTGAGTATCATTGTCTACTCGTGCAAGAAGGTGAAGAGTCAAAGTATGTGCGAGTGGGTGTGGCTCTACTGTTTGACGACAAATGGCTTCATCTGCACCGGAATGATGTTACGATTGTCTAGGCAAGAGATTTAGTTTCTAAGGCCGGTGGTCGGTGGCCGGTGAGGCTGGTGGCTGGTGGCCGGTGAGGCTGGTAGGTGGTGAGGCTGATGGGTGGTGAGGCTGATGGGTGGCGAGGCTGGTGGGTGGTGAGGCTGGTGGGTGGTGAGGCTGGTG
This sequence comes from Diplodia corticola, assembly GCF_001883845.1. Taxonomy (NCBI): domain Eukaryota; kingdom Fungi; phylum Ascomycota; class Dothideomycetes; order Botryosphaeriales; family Botryosphaeriaceae; genus Diplodia; species Diplodia corticola. The sequence continues at coordinate 224,853 of NW_017971510.1, forward strand.
GCCGGTGAGGCTAGGTAGGTGGTGAGGCTGATAGGTGGTGAGGCTGGGTGGGTGGTGAGGCTGGTGGGTGGTAAGGCTGGTGGGCGGTGGGCCATATGGCGTAGGCAGACATGGTTGACTTATAAGGGTATCCAGCACTTTTTACTGCCAGAAGATGCCTCTAGTATGTATTCATGTGCTGCGTAGTACCGCTGGACTAGTTGCATTAGTTAGGATCTTGAGACTTAGGACTCTGGAGACGACGGATGTTCGAATCCCACCCTGGTTCCTGATACTTAACTTTTTGCAACCCGTGACTCCAGAACCAACCTCCGGTGATCTCCCGGCCGATGAGCAGGTATTGGTAGATTGTTGGAAGGTCATTTTTGTCGCTGTGGGACATTAAGCGAGTCATCGCTCTGATCATATGCAGTCAACATGTAGCAGTCAGGCGTGGACCCTAACCGAGTCCCATACGCACCGCTTTGCAGAAGAACCAGTCTGGGTCTGAAACTGAATCCAAGCCGCCGTGAGGAGGTTCAGCATCGTGGCCAGCCCAGTCGATCTGACCCCAGGGCAATCTTATATGCTTCACTGTCCATACGCACATGTCGCGGCGAGCCATCAGTGCTCCATCAAATTGGGTCTCCATCACATGCGCTTACATCTCACATTTTGCTTTCGGTATTACGGTGAAAGCATGTAGTCAAATGTAGCATGGGTATCGGCTGTTGTGAGGCAAAGTTTCCTTTTTTGCTACCAGAATGATGATCTATCATACAATGGCCTAGGTGTCAGACATGACGGAAAAAACAACTAGCAATTCTCTTTTTGGTTTGCGAAGACAGCACGCAGCCAATCGGATGGCCGCCGAGGTACTTGAATTGATGTCGACCAAAGCTGCTCACTCATAAACCCTCACCATCACATCCAACGCCGCCTCAGCCGATGTCCCTCCTCATGAAGACTGTCTTGATATCCCAAATGTTGCCCTCGGCATCTGGCTCCCGATAGAAGTTCTGCACCACTTTGATTTCACGGTATCCTCTCCGCCTATACCATTCGTGGTTGCTCATCTGCCCACCTGGAGTCATCAAACTGTCACAGCACTACAGACCCTGGGAATTCTCACCTTGCGCTGCGGCAACCCCTGCGCTGTAAAGAACCCGGCGTTGAGAACTTGGTCATCGACGTGCACCGTATCGAGAGCCAGTGTTTTGGCACAAAGCGGCTCTTCAACCGCCATGGCTTCGATCATGTCCATGGCCGCCCGCCCAACGCCTCCGCTCTGAAGTACGTTGGATATGTAGAAGTTTTTGATCCAGTAGACGCCGCTGTCGGGCAGATCCAGGTTCAGGTCAGCTGCGTCAGAGTTTCCTTGGTCAAGAGAGATGTGGCCAATCGGATGGATGTCGGCCATGGAAGGCGTCCTGGGGACGCCCCTGATTGAGGCGCCGGTATCACGTAAGGCATCTTTTTCCTGTCAAGGGTCAGAGGCGGGGTATCCGAGGAGCCAGGTTATTGAGCGTGTACCTTTGGGTATGCGTCTCGATGGCGGCGAAGCTTTTCTTCTAGCTCAGGATCGCCGGGTGAGAAGCACTGGTCAGGTTCTGGTTAGGTGATATGGATTCATGCCTGTATGGTTGAAACTTACGATCCAGTAAAGGCATCTGACACCAGACCTTTGCTCGTCGCGCCATTTTGAGGCGACCCTCAGCTGATGCCATCCGCACTGCACCCTCTGCTCAACAAGTCTTTGTATATGGTCGGGCGACTCGGGGTCCCACGGGATTAGCTGGATTTTGGATCTTGATATCATGATGATGGCCAAGGTTTTTGATCGTCGAGGTCGGGCTGTCCCTGGAATATTGATGTATTAAGTAGCATGCATGCGGAATGATGAGTCATTGTTGATTAATTAGCGAGGCGGGGTTCCTGATCCTGCGCGCCCTTTGAATGGCATCAAAAGTGGGGGCCAATGAGTAGTGGATTTCCATTATCCAAATCCATCATTGGACATACTTCATGCGCCTACTCGAATGGTTTATCGGTAAGCTGAGGCAAATGACCTACCGCATCGCCGACATGTTTAACACAATAACCTCTTGTCCGGAGAATTCGTAATCGGCACCCCAAGGAGCATGTGGCTTCAAGATGCATGCGCCATCTCCGGATAAACAGCTAGGCTGCAACATTCTGTCGCAACAGTAGGAAAATTCATAGGCACTCTCGGTTTTCATACCATGGTCACTTTCAACGCACTTGTCCTCCACATTCCATGATACGAGTATGTAGCCTTGGAAGTTGATGTTCCCACTCTCCGTCGAGAATGCATGCCCATCCAGCTTGTCGACTCGGATACACTGGATGAGGATGTGGTGGAGCAGTGTATCCGTGTAGCCATGTCAGACTGTGGCGTTGCGCGTGCATTTTTCACTGCATGCCTGCATCTTCTGGAAGCCTCCATTTCTGATCATCCAAAAGAGCGCTACAAATAAAGCTCAGTCACAGTAACACTGGAAATAGTTTAGTTGGTCGAGGCGATGCTCGAAATTACCTATACGGGTAACAAGGCGGGCACGGTCCAGCTCGACTCCAAGCCCATGTCTCGCCCTTGGATCCAACACACACCGACTACGGCAAGCAGCAATGCGCGGAACTTCCAGAGCTCCAAGAGAACAGCGACTTACCCTGCGATCCCCAAAGTGGCAAAAAATAACTTGAACGCGAGTTCTCAGGCCAGCCAACAGACTTTAGCTTGGTGACAGAAGGATGGAACAACAAAAAAGCTCCATGGGCAGCGGAGCACGATGCAATCGCGGAACGGTGCAGAGCAGCACGTGTCTGGTTGAGGGATTTGGCGGGCGAGGACGGCCAAGTTGTCGTTGTAACTCACGGTGGACTCCTGCACAGCTTTACCCAAGAATGGTCAGAATTCGATGAAGATGGTAAGTCATCACTTCAGACCCATGGTCTACGTGAAATTGTTTTGCTGACTGGATGCGCACAAGGCACGGGATGGATGAACACCGAGTTCAGGAGCTACACTTTCGTCCCCAATGGCAGCGAACAAGCACCTATCATCGAGACCGAAGACTTCATCAAGCGCCGTCGAGGTACCCGCTTGAACAAGGAGGACCAACTGGAACTGAAGGCGAGAGCCGAGAAAGCGTGGGCCGCCGTAGGATAGCAGCTCCCCAGCAAAATTTGTGCACAAGTCATCATAGCGAGGGATGTTCAAGGCGGCTGTATTGTCAAGTAGCGACCTGGATACATCAAGGATTTTGAACCATATCAAATCCGTAAATCTGTACACACTTCCTGGTGAAATCATGTTTCAACTCTCAGCATCCAACAGGTGGCCTCTGGACTCCTGACATATCATGTCTGGCGTTGCTTGCGAAGCAGAAAAGTGCCAATGGCATACCTGTGCGTAAAGAGGCGGGCACTAAAGATGAAATTCAATGAATATAACGTAAGCATAGCGGCATTCCCGTTAGCCTACTTTCATTCGGGACACACATTGAGTCTTGGCTGCCTCATATGGTTTAGCGGCGGCTGCGGCGCTGCAAGCCTCGTGCAAGACGGCGCTATATCACTAACCCGAACCAAAGTAGGTGAGGACGTGTCGGTGGGCTGTCCACTCACCGCGATGTCTGTAGGCCAAACTGTTAATGACAAAGCACTCCCTTTCGATTCTGTACCACTGTTCACCACCGACGACAGTCTTTAATGCGGGTTGATCCCGTGAGCCACGCCGAACGTCAACGATACATAATTGCTTCAAGATGGTCTTCCACATCACCCTACCGCATCCGCTCCCTCCTATAATCAATAATGTTTGGGAAGCCTCGGATGTCCTTGTCCCTGGACAAATCGAGTTCTCCTCTGGTTTAGACAGCACCGTTACCTCACTCACCCTCTCTCTCGTCCAAACAGTAAAGTTCGAAACACATCAGCCCGAGCCCTCCACCAGCTTCACATGTTTCGGGTTCAGCAAAGCAAAAGAACCCCACGCCGAAGAAAGACGAGAAATCGACCGCTGGTCCCTTCCATACCCCCCAACATCCACACTCTCATCGACTCTCAAAGGAATCCCCTTCACCATAGTCATACCGGGCCATCTTCCCGCCACCACCTCGACGCCAACCGTCGACCTCTCCTACCACATCTCCGCCACCGTCACCACCAGCACCGCCACCTCCACCACCTCAAACACCACCGCCTCAAAACCGCTCCACATCCGCCGCCTCCTCGCCCTCCCAGTCGGCCTCACCACCCTCGACCACCGCCGCCGCTTCCCCGCCTGCGCCGTCAAAACCTCTCTCTCCATCCCCGCCATCTTCCAGCCCCTCGACACCACCCGCACCGCGCGCCTGACCCTCCTCAACACCGCCGAACACTGGCTCCGCGTGCACAAACTCCACTGGCGGGTGGAAGAGCACACCAGGATCCCACATCCACACACCGACCTCGAAGGGTACAACAGCGACGACAGCTCATCCGGGAAGCGGCGGCAACGGCAGCAGCGCGAACGCCGCACAATCAGCCGCGCCGGGCCGCACGTTCGCACCATCGCGTCGGGCGAGCACCACGTGGCGCCCGCGAGCGCCATGGGCGCGCTCTACGGCGCCCACGTGTCGGAGCTGCGGCTCGACGAGATCGAGTTCGACGTCGGCGTCCCGGAGGAGGCGCGGCGGGCGTGCTCGTTGATGGTGCAGCGGCGGCAGCCCGGGCGCGGGAGCGGGCGCGGGCGGGACGGCGACGGCGACGACGACGACGACGACGTGCTGTTGATGGCGGGGGAGGAGGAGGAGGAGGAGCGGCAGCGGCAGCAGCCGCCGGAATATGCGTGGTGTAGCCGGTTTGGGGAGGGGCTTGTTGGGCCGCATGGGGATGGGGATGAGGATGAGGATGAGGGCGAGGAGGATGACTGCGGTGGTGGGATGCGAGCGGTGACGGGGGGTTCGGTTGCAGCGGGGATATCGGTTTCGCATACGTTGGTGCTGGAGATTACGGGGAAGGAGATTCGGTTTGACGGCGTGACTGGCGAGCTGCTCAGCTTGGGGCCGATATTTCCGAAGGTGTATGGTGCGAGGTACGACATCGTGGTGGCGGAGTGGAGCCACTGTAATGATGTTGATAGTGGGGAGGTTGGGGTATGCCCGCTGCTGGACGGAGACTTTAGTGCTACCAGCGTAGTTGCGCCCCCTTCATATGAGTCGGTTATCGGGATTTGACTGAAAAGTTATGCATAGTCCTTCAGATATTACGAAGTAGTGAGCAGTCATATGTCATCTGGAATGGTATATCGACTGAACCACGAGCCATCTTCGCGCGCGAGAGAGAGAAAGAGAGTAGTGACAAGAAAGTGATGGGGACAGCACTGAGTGTATGATAATGCTAAACGAGCCGGAAAGGATCGTGCTTCGGATTTGTGCTTGTAGGTAGTTGGTAGAAATGCGGAGGCGGGCGGTGACTTCTTTATACGGGTGGTCTGTGCGGCGGGAGGCTCGGCGGGCGGGCTTGGCAGCCGCGATCGCGACGCGCGCGCGAACACCTTCGTCACCACTGCCGTTTTCCTCGGCCTCGCACTCGCCGCATCTTATCACCTCTCCACCCATCGCCGTCCACCACCCTTCCTGCAACGCGCACTCAGACTTCCTTCCCGCCAGAGAGACGGACCGCCATGCGCCGTTAGCGCCGCCCACCCCGAAGACCCTCCAGTCCATCATAACACGCCTCCACTACTTGCCCGAACCGCCGATCGCCCTCTTATCCACAAACCATGTCGGTCTGGAACCCCGACAACATCAAAGATGTCGCCGAGTCGGTGGGAATCGCCTCGCTGAGCGACGACGTGGCCGAGGACCTGGCCCGCGACGTCGAGTTCAGGATCGGCCAGGTGCTGGAGGAAGCTCTGAAGTTCATGCGCCATTCCAAGCGGACCACTCTGAGTACACAGGACGTGTCGCAGGCCCTGCGCGTCTTGGATGTCGAGCCGCTCTATGGCTACGAATCAACACGCCCGCTGCGCTTTGGCGAGGCATCCATGGGGCCCGGCCAGCCGCTCTTCTACGTCGAAGACGAGGAAGTCGACTTTGAGAAGCTCATCAACGCCCCGCTACCCAAGGTGCCTCGCGAAATATCCTTCACAGGTGAGCTTGCAGGCGCACGTCGCGTCTCGCGCCGCCCCACGCTGACGCTCTGCAGCACATTGGCTCGCACTCGAAGGCGTCCAGCCTGCCATTGCCCAAAATCCGACGTCGGCCGATTCGCGCCATCAGGACCTCCTCCCCAAGGGACCGGGCGCAAACCCACACCTCGCCGCGGTCAATGGATACGACAATGTGGCAGTCAAGCCCTTGGTCAAGCATGTCATTTCCAAAGAGCTGCAGCTGTACTTTGACCGCATCGTCAGCGCCCTTGGCGATGCCGATAACGAAGAGTGGCGGGCGCAGGCATTGGGCAGCCTCCGGACAGATCCCGGCCTCCACCAGCTGGTGCCGTACTTTGTGCAGTACATAGCCGAGAAGGTGACGCATAACATGAAGGACCTGTTCATCCTCACGCAGATGATGCATATGACGTCGGCGCTGCTCACCAATCCCAGCCTCTACATGGACGCCTATATCACAGGACTGGTCGCCCCGGTGCTGACGTGTCTGATGGGCAAGCGGTTAGGCACGGGCTCCGAGGGCAACCCTCTGGCCCACTTCGACCTGCGCGACCTGGCCGGCACCATCATCATCGAGATCGCGAAGCGGTACGGCAACTCGTCGCAGACGCTCAAGAAGCGGCTGGCAGGCACGCTATGCAAAAACTTCCTGGACGATAAGAAGCCGTGTGGGACGCACTACGGGGCGATTCTGGGGCTACAGGGCATCATGGGCCCAGACGGGGCCAAGTTCCTCGTTCTGCCGAACCTCAAGCTCTTCGACGCGGTGCTAAAGGAGCGGCTGGCGGATGAGGCGACCAAGGCAGAGGCGGAGATGGTGGTGGCGGTGATCCTGCGCGGGCTGCAGTCGATGGAGCGCGGGGCAGCGCCATTGACCAATGGGGTTGCATCGGACGAGGCAACAAAAGAAAAGCTGGTGGACAAGGTCGGAACGGTGGTTGGGACTAAGGTGCTGGAGCTGGGGCGGCCGCGGCTGATCGCTCAGATCCTCGAGACAGACGTGTCGCTGTAACGAGCGAGGACTACTGGGCTGGGGCGTTCAGGAGGGGGGCAATGGGCAAAAGGAGGCTGGAAGCTGGGCGACTATCTTACTGCGGCAACGGCGTTTGGCGAGAGCTCAGGGTTTTCCGTTTGGAACACATGTAGATAACCGGCCGGCGCGAGTGGGCAGCTACGCCGGAGCCAGCTAGACAGCATCAAGAGCTGCATAATGCAATGCGGGGGCACGCAACGGCGGCGGGCTGTGGGCGGTGGGCTGTGGGCTGTGGGCTGTTAGCGCGACGTCTGGGTCAACGGCAGCAGCATGGGCGCATGGGCGCGTCGGCGGCGCACAACGTCTGCGCCGTGTCGCGTTTGGCCCGTCAACAACACCAGGCGGGCGCGGGCAGGGCCAGTGGACCCGGCGGCGCGAGCTCTGGGCTGCATGGCGCGCAGCGGATCACGCAGTCGCGGGCGGTTAGTGGCCGGTCGCGACGCCTCCCCGCGTCCTGCTCCTCGACAACGCATCGGCGCAGCTGCCCGCCCAACCAGCAACGAGCCGCACGCGATGACAACGCATGCGCTGCAGGTCACTGGACTGGCGGCGCCGTGAGACGACCGCGCAATCTTGGCCCGCGCTGACTCGCCAGCCCGCGCCCGTGCCCATGCCCCAGCCCAGCTCCGCAACGCGACCTCGCCGCCGCCCGCCGCCGCCCAAGCCGACATGAGTGACCAGTCTACTTGTCGTCGAAACACCGATGCCCGCCGACAGGCCCTTCATCTGCCCGCCGGCCTCTGGGGCCCGTCGCCGTCCTCGTCCACCACCGCCGTCTCGCAAGGCCCCTCTCCGTCCACCGCCGCCAACGACGCCTCGTCGACCGCCGCCCAGCGCTTCCCCGGCCTCCGCCAGCTCTACAGCGGTGCCGCATCCTGGCGCGCTTCGCTTCGCGGCAGGCCCAAGTCCACCACTACCGAGACTTCCGTCTCGTCGCGCCCCGTCATCGTCAGGACCTACTCCGGCGGCTCCTCGTCTCGCCCCCGCCGCCCCTCGTCGCACATGCCTCAGCGTCCTGTGACGCTGCCGCCTGCAGCCGACTTCTCTTTCGATGGCATCCTGCATGCCGTCGAGCCCGAGATCTCGGGTGCAATTGATGCCATTGCCGCCATCTGCGCCCGCAGCAAACTCAGCCTGGCCGACGAGTATGCTGCCCACCGTCCCCCGCACGAGGTCCTCGACCCAGCAATACCGCTCGAGCTTCAGCAGCGCCAACGCTGGTGGAGCGTTGTGAGGGACACCGCCCTGTCGGCTGTGCCTGAGGCCAGCAGCAGCAGCGAGCGTCTGGTCGGCAGCAGGACTGCCTCGCGCGCCTCCGTCTCGTCCGCTGCTGGCCACAGCTCCCGCGGCAAGAAGAACTCCGCCTACGGAAGCCTGAAAAGCATCGTGTCTGGGGATAGCAACGCTCGCAAGGGACTGTCTGCCCTGTTCGGCTCCAACGACGGCCGTGCCGATGCCGATGACTACCATGACCCTCCGTCGCCCAGTGGCTTCAATCATACCGCCCATTGGATGGTGTCGGACTCTACCCGCCCGTCCATTACCTTGTCCTCTGGTCCCGCCGCCCGAGCTGCATCCCCGCGTGTATCTCTGGCCACTTCCGAGGAACCCATGGGGACGGGGGCATCTTCAAGTCTCAATGGCGGTGCCACAACACATCATCATCCACCTCGTCCGCGCCCTGTGGCCCTTTCGACGTGGCTTCCATCTCATCCTACTGATCGTGGTCCTCAACCTGCTCTGCATGATCCAAGTGCCGGTACCGCAGCGGAAAAAAGCCTGAAGGACCTCCTTCGAACAACATCATCATCTGGTGAGGGACGCAAACCAATTGGTGCTACAGAATAACGTCCACTTCTTGCCCATGGGGGGTCGTGGGTATATGTCGAGCGCTTAGGTCCAAGGCCTTCCATGCCGGTTGGCACGTGACCAAGGAACCGACCAGCGTTCAGATACCCCATGCCCCCGTAGCCATCGTTCCGGTGTGGACTTACCTAACCTTGACGCCCTCCCCCGCCAACTGATAGGCTAACCTCCCTTGGTATCTTCTCCATTCTCATCCTGGCTGTGTACAATTGACCTCCACCGGCGGCTCCATTCTGCTTTGAACGATCCCCCTGTGCCACCACATTGACTGGTTTTTTACTTGATCCGATTCCATTACCGGACCCTAAAACATGCTATGAGCTACGGCCTCCGATTTTTAGCGCCAACGCGGACGATGAACCCAAAAAAGACTGCTTTTCCAAGGCGCTTTGCTTCATGGCTCCAGTCACTTTACAGCTTGGACGGCGGTTCCCGCCAGTTTACGACAGCGACTTTTTCTCTTTTGACCACCTGCTTATGAGTTTCCTTGGCACAATCTTGTGTCTTCTTTCTTTTCGACGAGTCGGTAATACGAATCAACTCGGCTGAGTAGATGGTGGTGGTCCATTCTTGATTGACCCATTCCTTTTGTTCAATGGGTCGGAGGGACTTTTGCAGCGTTTTTTGCGGATGACATACGACTTATGATTGATATGACGAAATGAACCATGCCCGATAGATTTTGTATGTGCGCCGGTGAGCAACACTCGAGACCACCTTTATAAATTTATCGTTACCACTCAATCGTTGTGGGGGTGAAGACACCATGGAAGCGGATCAAACAAGAAATCACGCCGCCATGGTCCGTCGTTACAAGAGCGCAAGCGTGGCGGACTACTTACAGCCTCGGACCACACTTCAAAGCCCGCAAGTATCGAAGATCATTACACGCACCGTAGCAGGGCGCAGCTGGGTTGCTACATGATAGGCCGAGAAGTGTTCCTACCTCAAGCTATTGGATATATAATTCAGAGCTGAGCACAGACGCAGCAAGGCAAACTTGGAGAACCCCTTCCGCAGAATGAATTCTGGAGGTCATAACCCTCGCAGCTGCGTTTCTATTTATGGAGCATAGTAAGTGACAGGTCATTAGGTGCTGTCCGTAGTCTGCAATTATTGCATTCGAGGTGAAACGACCCACCAGGTCGCGAACGCCCTCGTTCCTCATGCCACCTATCCTACATCATTTATTGCAGCAGAATTTGACCCATAACCTATTGAGAATGGAGCGCATCAACACATACAAAGCGAGCTCACCATCTGTCGAATGTTTCTCTCGTATATCTTGTTAGTATAAGTATTTCCAACTTCGCAGATGGTATCCGGCAAAGCGGAGTTCAGCTGGCTTCTGGGTTGACCGGGAATTGAGCCGCGTTTTTTGAACTATGATCATACTCACGAACCGAGACGGCGTTTCCTCATTTCTTATCTCTTATTCTTTTTGGCTCTCTTTACGAGCGTGATCGGAATCCGCCTTCCAAAGATCTTCTGCTTTACTCTACATCACACCAACTCTACCGACGCCGCCCAAGATGCTGACCACCATCAGCGTCAATTCATACTACGCAAGACGGGAGACGACAATTTTCTACAATGCATTCAATTAGGTAGATTGGAATACGTCCTGCCTGTCCAACCCAGCGGTATGCCGACTAAAAGAGGACAACATCATGTTTGACTGTGGTCACCGGGATAGCCACCATCGCCTGGGCATGAACACCTCACCTGAAGACCGAGTCCAATTTTGCAGAGCCACAAGTTGCGCTCCGTTAAATACTAAATCCTATAAGAGATCAGTGTAGGAAACATCGTCTGGATCCAGCTTTTACTTACTACTCCTACAGGCGCATATACCGCGATACGTACAAGGAAGTTCCGGCGAACGTGAGGTGCGTGCATGTATTCCGAGCTACCCAGAAAAGTAGTCGACTCAGAACGGCTTGAAGTTGGAGGTAAGGGTTATATCATATAAGTTGAGGTTTCAGTTGGTCCGAGTTTGAGCTTTGTTTGATGTTGCGCCAGGTCCGAATATCACTACGTTTTCGACAGAACGACAGTTGCTGGTTCTACATTTAAGCCACTGCCGGGATTGGCAAGCCCCAGCGCTGATACTGCCATTCTATTCCTATACGCAAAAAAGATCGATTGCGTATCGAACGTCAGTGGTCCATAGTATCCACCACACCAGGAGACGGTTAACATAGCGTTGATGGTTGACAGGAAAGAAACAAGTGGCTATCTGAAACGTATCGTTGCAGATGAGGCAGCATATCATTTTTATTGCAAAATACAAAAACAGATATGCAACCCGAGCCTTCCCGGAACATCCCGCCGTACGTCACTGAGCGGCTTTTACGAAGCCGGGAATGTGGACTGAGGGCTTACAGTGTGGAGATCAAAAGAGAAGATCGCGAATTCGATCGCAACCATGTTCAGAGGATCTCCACCCGTGCCCTTTGGTATTGCTACACTCATGAACCAGGTCTTGCTTTCCAGGTCTTTCATGGCGGCATGGACTCAGGGACCACTTCCGGACACCCAGTGCCAGCTTGAAGTCGAGCATTGGCATAACACATCCATGGCTTTCCTACAAAGAACCGCTGTTTCGCCAGCACAGTGCCCCTCGACCGAACAACACAGAGAAACAGAACCTTTGCGGGGGAAAACAAAAGCCAAGCAAGCAGCATACACACAACCGCTCAAAAAGGCCGTCATACGAACTTCGTCACTGATCTTCCTAAACAGAAAGCATACTCCCACTCCCACCTCAAAGCTTTCCATCCTCCAGCACCCATCCACCCTCGTCCCCAACACCATCATCGCCGTCTCCTTCTACACCCTCGAAGCGCGTCCATCTGCCATAATATCCAGCGCACGCCGCTTCTTCTCGTCATCACGATAATACCTACTCCCGTCTCGACAGTGGGTCCTGGGACCACCAACGAGCCGCCGCTCCCAGCCCCACCCGTCCTCGCGAGCGAACGAACGAAGAGCTCTAGCATCGACGTGCTGGGACGGGGCTGCTGGTGCTGCGAAGAACGAGAAGAACGGAGAAAGCGGGGGTTGCAACAGCAGCAGCAGTACGGGGAGAGAGGAGGAGGAGGAGGAGGCGGCGGACGACGAGGACGAGGGCCGTATGAGTAGGGACGGTGGGAATGCCGGCGGAGGCTTCGGAGAGACGCTAGCTGCCACTGTTTGTGTCGGAGTCGGTAAGCTGCCGGCAATTCTGAGGGGTTGGGTTGGGTTGGGTTGGGTGGCTATATTGGGGAAACGGGGAATTGTTAGGTACCTATCTACCTACGACTTACGGCCGGACCGATGGTTTACGATTTCGGTGATTTCGCTGTCTCTTGGCCTGCCCGAACCACCTGTCTTGCTATCCATGACGCCCTCCTCCAAGAAGTGAGTGGTGCAAACTTTGGGTGGATCTCATCTCCCGCTTTCTCTGCGCTCTTTGGGCTGCGAACGTTGGAGAAAGCAATATCGTATTGCTGCAGGTTCTTCGCGTGAATGCGCCTTTCCTCGTGACTATCGGATCAGCACAGACCTTACGAGAATAGCTGTAAGCTGGGAAAGACGGCAATGTCGGTGTTCACCGCCGAGCTGCTTTTCGAGGTCGTCGGAATCTTTTCCGGCTCGCGTACGTTGCGGTTGTGATGGTGCAGGCGACACTGCAGCTGCGGCCCTGTGGCAACGACGAGTCCTCCAAGGAAATCACTCCTCCGCGACGATCATTGCCTTTGTCGATGCAACGTTTCATCAGTTGGGGTGAGCTAGAACTTGAGCCGCCTAACAGCGAAGTCGAGGGTTCCACGGCGTGGAGATGCAAAGGCTTGATTGAGTACCTTCTGCATTCGGGGCACAGCCCATGCATTCATGCCTAACAGCGTATTCCGGCAATGTGTCAGCAGGTGGTCGGAAGAAAAACATCTCCGGACCAGGAAAGCCGAGCCGTGCGATGCTGACCGTAAAGTGGGCAGTCACATGAGAGGAATAGGTCATTGGAGCGACTACCCCGCCGAAACACAAAACTGCAGGGGGCTCGTAGTTCTGACTGTAATGAGCAAGTGTGACCGCGCCTCCGTGTATGTGAGTGTGGATGCTTTGTAATATTGTGTTTGTTCATGAGGCAAGGCGGCCCCACCATCATCCATTTCAACTTGGACAAAGTGGTTACGCTGTGTTTTTGAGACAAAGCTCTGTTGAGCCGAGGTAGTAAAGCCGAGCTGAAGAGGGAGGGGCTGAGTTTCCGAATACCACAATGATCCAAAATCGAGATGATTTCTTTTAGTATATTCAGTGTCTGGTCGTGAACTTCTGTCAGCCCTGTCCAAACAGCCCCTCGGGAGTAAAAAAAACCACACATTTCCATTTCCACTTACCGCCTCCTTTCACCGACGGCAGCCTCATCATAGACTCAATATAGATGCCACGGGAATAACCCATTTCTCCCTAACAACAGGCGCCCTCGCCACCGCTGCCATCACCGCGTGAGCATACACAGCCTCATTCTTTTTTATTATTATTATTCCCGAAGCTGTAAGTGACACAACGTCACTTCACTGTGGCACGCCGTGTGCGGAGAGAGAGAGAGAGAGAGAGAGAGAGAGAGAGATAGAGAAAGTACAAAGCCCAACCCAAACTTTACCCCATGTCGAAGCCGGGCGGGAAGGGGAAGGGGAAGCGGCGAACCCCTGTTCCCTACAGGAGGATCGGTTTCTTACATGGCGAAGTGAGAGCGACGTCGACGCGTATTTCCGCATGACAGGCGCATTCCAGCGCAGCGGGGCAAGGGGACACCAGGATGAACCCCGCGTGCGCCACCACCACCGTCCACCACCACCACCAAGGACCCTGACTGACGAGGTATGTAGATCCCCCTGGTTTATGTTCATTGTTTTTTCCCGCCACTATCTCGATCTTGCGTGGAAGGGATGCAGGTGATGAATGGGACGAGATGGAAAAAAACAAGTTGCAGCGTTGCTTGCTGATCGCTTGCGCAAGGCTGCCATGTCGCATGGTCCATGGTTCCTTCGGAAAAGGAAAACAACGGGTGAGATAAAGTCAAAAGAATGGGTTTTTTTATATTGCCGGCCCCCACAGAACGTACCCGGTACCTTGCTGCCTGCAGCAGGCTGGCTGATTGATGTACAGTACATACATAAGTGGTGGTGGGTCTCGAACGGAGGATTTGATGTTGCATATTGTTGGAGCCTGACAAAATTACTTTCCTTAAGTTTGTGTGTACATGCAATCTAACACGCGCCACCGCAGAAGACGCCATCTCGGGACCGACCACCCGGCCGTTGGTGTTGTGAAAAGTGGCGTGGGAGGCCTTGGTGGAGGATGATGTGCGCGGCTGGGGGAAGCAGATGCTGAGGGGAAACAGGCTGGGTGCTTCGTAAATAGACAGGCAATGGAGCCGAGGCGACCGACATTCTCGACCATTCATTGGGGGCCCGGGAGGCTGATCAAGCAACGTCGCTGGCTGGCGGCCATATGCGTCGAGGTGCATGTCACCCCCTCCCAAGCCACCGTTACACAGAAGCAAGGCCGCCCACCAGTCCCCGAGAAGACCCTGAGCTGGACTAGTCTTCTTTTTTTCTCGCTAGTTTCGCCACGTTTACCCCACAAGTTTGTTTGTCTAGGGACAAGATGGCGAAGTTGGGGCGCAGGCGCCATTTCGCGGCAATGGCTTGTTTCTTCTGCTGCTTAAACAGACCTGCACAGCCCTCGGACTTAGCGGGCAGGGCATCGTATCGCACCTCTCCTCGTGAAAGGCCGTCGATCGGGTGGGCTGCTTTGGCCACGCTTTTCCGAGGACCAAAGCACGAAGCCAGCCATGGTTGAGCTCTGCTGTCTTGCAAGGCCAGCCTGAAAGACTCGGTGCTGCAGGTTCTGACAGGCTCCAAGACTGTGTTTCCTGTGTGTGTGCGCGCGTGTGTGGCAGGCATGCGCTGTTCTTGTGTTGCCACCAGATGCTGCACCCGTCCGACTGCGCGACAGAGGTAATCAGCGTCGTGCAGTACCGAGCTGGCGCCTAGGCGCGGGGAGCAGCCCAAACGAGCCCCCCTTTGGCCACTGAGGAGAGAGTGATTCGAGCCGGGGACTTGCTGACTGCAGCCAAACCCCCTCCCCCCATGCTCTGCGACGGCCCGATCCTTTCGAGTCCAGGGGAAATCCCTGGGAGAGGGAAAATCACTTGCAGTCGATGTGAGCCTCGGCTAGAGACATGATGGTTTATCGTCCGAGGGAATACGTACCGCAGCACTTTCGACGCAATGTGTGCGCGTCACACGTGGTGGCTCGGTTTCGGCCCCTCCATCCTATCGTCCATACTGTAGTGGCCGCGCGGCGGACGGAAGAAAGCTATCAGGTAATGCCATCGGCACCTGGACGCAGAGAGGTCCAGAAGGAGTCGGAAAGTGAGGCTTTGCCGGGCAATCTGCACGTTCTTGGGTGCGGGCAGTGACCGGGGGGCCCAGCAAGCAAGCGGCGGACCGACTGGACGGCCAATGGCCTTCGCTCCAGGGCAGCAGAAGGCGGACGGTGATGCTGAAGAGGAGCAGGAGGAGGACCAGGAAGGGGCGGTGGCGCCAAGTCCAGGAAGCACGCAACGTATGACCCGCGTCGGGAGCCTTCCGGCGCGGGTGGTCGCAGAGACAAAGCAGAGGTCAATATGCTGGCAGCCCTTGTGCGGCGCCGCCCTTCCACCCGTCGTCGCTTCTCCATTGCCGCTTGCCGCATGGCGGCCCGACTGCAGTCGCACCAGGTACGCGCGCCCTTCCCCGTTGTGCCCGGCCTGGTCCTTCCTGCCTCACCACCACCGACAATGGAAAAGCGGGCACGGTACTTCTGCGGAAACGAACGGACCACCCCTGGCGGTGCAGAATTGCAATCGCAAAAGGCGTTCCCCCGGACTCTCGATCCCCGGCCCCTCTGGCCTGCGCTTGTGCGGTTTGCGGCGATCTTCCGCTGCACGGCCACCCGGCGATCCCGCCAACAGCCCCGCCCCCTCGTTCGGCCTCCCGTCGCACGCGAGACGAGAGTCCGACTCACTAGCTACCTATACTCGTGACAGTCGACTCGGGGCGGTGACGACAAGGCACCTTCCTCTAGGGCTTACGCCGAACCTGCTGACCGAATCGAAAAGGCGGCGTAGAAGTGACGTAGACGACGGAGCGCAGGGCACTACCTACGGCACGGGGACACCGTTGGCAAGAGGGGCCTTGCAGATAATCTCACAAAGACGGTCGATGCTATGTGATACACTCCATTCCAGCTAACTGCATTAAGGAACGATCCCGCCCGAGGAGACAACCAAGTAAACCGACCCTCAAGAGTCCGGAAATAAGGGAAAGAATTCAAGTCCACCACTGCCGCCGCCTTCGCTTCCCCTTCGCCTCGCATGATCAAACTCGTCCATGCCGCCAAGCAGCAGCTGCATCGGTTGCCACTGGGCCCCCCGGCGGCGCCCCTCAGTCTTGCCTTTGATGCTTGTCCTAGATAAGTCGTCGTCGTCGTCGTCGTCGTTTGCACCACGGCTGGGCTCGCCCGCGTCCATTGTCCGCGGCGACAAGCTCACTTGTGGTTCTGGTGGTTGTTGTGCTGGCGTAGCGACGGGTCGTCCCACTGGTCCTGGCCGGGGTTGGCCTCCTCGTAGCGCATGTGCTTCAGAGTCTTGTACAGGCCCGCCGCGATGGTGGCACCCACGCCAGGTCCAACCCCTGCAACACAAAAAAAAGTCAGCATCTCATCAGCTTTCCTCCGCCAAATGCAACAACAACAACAAAACTCACAGTAGATCCAGTGCTTGGTCCAGGTGCCGCTGATGACGGCGGGCCCGAAGCTGCGGCAGGGGTTGAGGCTGGCGCCGGTCCACTGCACGCCGACGAGGTGGGCGGAGAACAGGGCCATGCCGATGCAGACGGGGGCCATGAAGCGGCCCTTGTGGTTCTCGCCCGCGAGCATGAAGATGGACATGCAGAGGTACGCCGTCAGGATGAGCTCGATGCACACGGCCTGCGCCGTCGTCGCCCCGTTGGACGGCTGCGTCACGACCCCGAACTTGGTCGGGATCAGCACGTCGACGATGACCGATGCGAACATGCAGGCCAGCATCTGCGCGAGGAAGAGCACCAGGCACCGCATTGGCGGGATCGAGCTGGTCAGGAACATGGCGAGCGTGACCTGATTAAAGCCGCCACTGTCAGAAGAAGAAGTCCTGTTCCTTGTAAAGTGGAGACGGGGGGTGGGCCGGCGCTTACTGCTGGGTTGAAGAGGCCTCCGGACACCCGGAAGAAGATGAAGACGTTGACCATCAGAGACAGGCCGAAACACAGGGAGATGTACAGGACGGTGGCAGGGTCGAAGGTGGTGTTGTCCGGGTCTTGCAGCGCGCCCCATTGAGCGACCTCGGTGCCTGCAAAGGCGAAGAAGAGGAAGGATGCTGTGCCCACGCATTCACCAGCGAAGGCAATCGAGTCTTTCTTGCGTAAGTCTTCAGAGTCCTCCCGAGGGGCAGGTCAGGTATACTTACGGTTCTTCCATTGAGACCGTCCGAACCCGCTGTCCATGATCCTGTTGAAAGGAAATGGCAGCGGCTTGTATTCCGTGTTGACCTGGAGGCCGACCTCATCGACCTCGGGCGTCGTCCGGTTGTCGGTAGTGGCCGTGTTCTCCGAGTGACGCGGAGCCTTTGTGTCTCCACTGCTCCAGCGGTGGCCGGCCTCAGTGGAGGGACCATTGTTGTAGGCGGAGGATGACATGGTGAAGGAGTTCCAGGAGCCGATGGCACAGGTACCTCTCTGAGTGCAGACGGAGTGAGAACGAGTTCGGGCTGAGGAGTGAAGTCTGATAGGGAAGAAACTGGAGGCAGCGTAGCTCCACGGCGCCTTTTAAGTGTGTCCATGAGCTCCTCCCCCGGGTTTTGCTTCTACGAGCCACTGAGAGCACATCCCAGCTCGCTGGTGGCGATGTCAATCAGTGCCGTCCCCACGTCATGCCTTGGGCAGCTTCGAGCAATAGGACCTGCAGTCTTCTGAGCCGGGTCTTACAGCAGCGTTCCAGCGGAGGCCGGCGTCTTGGGCACCATCGCGGCGTCTCAAGAAGATCGGAGATCCCTGGCCGGCGGTTTTCAAGCGTAGGGATGGCAGCCGCCATGCTGTTGGTCAGCGTGGCAGGAGCTCGACATCGGCTTGTCCTACAAAAAAGCAGCCCGGCGCAGTCCCTACGGGGGAAAAGAAACGTCGGCTCGCTGGACAGGTGGAGAGACGCGGTGGCAGGCGCATGAGGGCTCGGACGGCACAGGGAGCTCCCCAGTCGGGATTATGGCGAGACGCCGTACCGACGCGGAGGTGTGCAGTGCGCGGTGCTCAGAGACCTGGGGGGCAGCCGCGCGCTGCAGCCTGGCGGCGACATACGATACGTCTCCCGAGCAGCTTGCTCTGTGGCCCCGCCAAACAGGGCAACCGCACGCTGGCCGCGGCACAGAGGAGCAGTCGGCTGTCCGGGCAAGGCTCGAGGGAGAGGTGTACAGGTGCAGGCTTTGCGCCATCCAGCACCGGCGCCGGGGAACCCACACACACGCCAGCAGGCCTCGCTTCCCCACGAGCACACAGAGTCGGCCTCCCCTTCGCAATCCGGCACGAACTGTCAAAACGTCGTGGCCGTGGTACGTGACGGGCCGGCTGGTTGCACGGCGTCGCGCTGCGACGTGTGGCAGGAAAAAGCAAAGTGGACGACGCAGCTCGACCAGGCGGCCAGGATCGGACGGCGTCTTTAGCTTGACCGCAGCTTCCCCTGCTGCACGGCGGCGAGGGCGAGAGGGGTGAAGAAGTGAATGCCCAGCGGCGTTGTCGGCGAGCATGCGGCGGCGGCGACAGGGAGGCCCCCGGGGAGGCCAGGGATGTGATAGGGCAGCCATGCAAGGTCTTCCTTTTGTGGCCGGCTGCTCGACGAACGGTGCTTGGCGCCTTTGGTTGGGTGCCATTGCAGCGGCGGCTGGCCATGTCTGCGGAGCTAGGCGGGGTTGCTGCTCTCTCTCTCCACAACGGCCTCCGGCTGTGGCGGCGACAATTCGCGCAGAGGGCTGCCAAAAGGAAAAACCCCACGAAGCCACTCGCCCAGCCGGCGCGCCGCGGGGAAGCTGGTCGTGTCGCAAGGCGCCCTTATCGATTGCCCCCGGCACACCCTCAGGCGAATTGCCTTTTCGGGCAGTGCGGGCTCGTGCGTCATCATCGCGCTGCCTCCAGCACGCCCCGTGCTCCATGACGAGCAGCTGTCTCAGCCGCCGGGACAGGGCCTGGCCCCGGACGCCATGGTCAGAGTAAATCGTTCCGCTGGATCCCGGCCTTATCGCCCGCCTGGTCCCAGCCGCCTGCCAGCGCTCATTCCGTGTTCCCAGCGCCATTGCGCATCCGGACTCGGGCCCCCTGCTCCGGGACCGCTGGTCGAGTGTCGTCCGTTGCCTGCCTTGGCATCCCATGAGATTGCGTTTGTGGCGGCTATGGGTAGTCAGCCCACGCCGGCTCCTGCGGACCTTGGCCCCTCTCACATCAGATCACTTTTCTCGACACTTTAGATGCCGTTCAGATGACCTGATTCGCCCGGTGGAACCATTAGCTGGCCATGGTGTGACAACGTTGGGCTGTCACGGTTGCTCCACTGTCGCCAGGTTCCCTGTAGTCGCGGACCTCCTGCAATGGCCCGTCGGGTCGAGGCAGAATAGAATAACAAGCGGCACCTTCACGACATGATGAAGGCAGCCTCCAGTGTATCAAGAAATGAGGACCTTTCTAGGACGGCCGTGGATTGAGTGTACTGGACGAGGTATAGTTCTTCAAAATAAAAGAGGCGGGGCCACCAGTGGGTTGTTCCGAGCGAATGCATTGGGAATGGCCTTCATCTTGATACACCACAGTGGAGTGACAGTCACTTTCCCATCTACCGACACCTCCTGGGGGCAGACTAAGGGGGCCACGGCCAGCCAGTTCAGACGTAGAGGTCAGGCATCTCGTAAAATCCACTTGAGTCTCATCCTTGGGTTCTCCTCCCCCGTAAAATCTGGAACTCTGAGGGCCATGGGTCGTGTCAGAGCTAGTACAAGCGGAAGTGGCAAGCAGGCTTGTCTACGTGGCCATGCTGTCTCTCTGCAAATGGATGTTTACTCAGCTGTATCCTCAATGCCGGCTTGCCTTGGGCGAGAGCCTACCGTGGTGGCGAACGGGATGGGACAAGCTTGGACGTTCGGCCAAGCCGCGTGTGAAGAACTTGTTCACTGAAGCCCAGTGAAGGCAGAAGCTCTCAATTCACAACAAGCCATAATCCAGTGTCCTTGAGTGCGGTTTGTAGTGTGTTCGGTGCTTGAAACGTGGCCGAAACTATACCTCTCGTCTCGTTCCCAGTGCGTGCCGTAAGCCACAATGCTAGTACTTGACTTAGAGAAGTGTGTGTGGGGGGCAGTTGCGTTTCGTCTCTGGCAGGCTTCAGGCCGTTGCTTTGAGCATCGTCGGTCGCAGATTGACGGCACCTGCTGTGAGCGTCAGAGAGCGCCAGTTTGACGACGGTGCGCCATGATTTATATGGAGCACCCACAAGATCAGAGGGTGGTGGATTATCCTCGCTGGCTGACTGTCGAGGCGGCGCACGCTCAGGATCCGTCGAGTGAGGGCATCTCTGCCGACGTTGCCCGCGGGTGAAAACACCTGTGAAGGTGTCGATTGCTCACCATAGGAGTGGTGCTCGAGGTTTGGGTCATGAAGAGGGATATCAAGCAGTGTGGGGAAGGTCCCGAAATTTGCAAAGGCCAGTTGGAGCTGGGAGGCTGGGAATGTCGGATTTCTTGTAGGGAGCGGCCACGGTGCGGAGAGGCGTTTACTTTTTCGGCGATGGTTGCGCAAGGCGAAGCGCCCGATTCATCGGTGAGGGAAAAAGCAACGACGATTCTGCGATTGATGAACTCGAGCTCTGACTTGACCCGACGACCAGAAATGGCCTCATACGGCGGACAAGGGACCCAGCCGAAGATCAAGCTGAGTTTCCCGGTCGTTGGAAGGGAGTGTGATGCGTGTTTCGAGCGAGTGCCGTCGGACGCGACGATCACGGTGCGGGTGGAGAAGACTGGTCACGTTTTGCGGCCATGCTTATTGCGGCAATCCCACCGCCGATCGACACGCCCGCACCAAAGCCCTCACGAGCACGTGCGGCGTGCCTTTACAAACGAACATCCATGAAGTTCATGAAAGCTTCTGCTTGATCCAAACCCACCACCAAAAGTGAGACTGCGAAGCTTGCGGTAAGATGCTTGAACGCCATAGAGCCCAAGTGGCGGCGCACGACTCACTGGATTGGCCAAACAAACAGTACAAGCCGAGTGTTCCCGCGACATGCATATTCAGCTTGACATGCTACAAAGAGTCCTGCATTTGCCAATCAGCTGTACGCATACTAGTCCCGGAACCATCAGAAGCGCAAACGTCACGCACCGAAGCCACCAAGCCGGAGAGGAAAAAGCTAAAAGCTCGCAGCAAGCGCAAGCGCTTACTCCGCTACCACTGTGGCGTTTTGTGGGCCGTATATTGCATTATCCTAGATTCGGAGCAGCCGCTAGGTGTTGACAAAGCGCTCACCGGCTCGTTGGGTCTGCTTGTAAGCACTCAGTAAGTTTACCTACCAGACCTAGCTTCTGTTACCTTCTGGGTAGCATCTTAGCGGATAAGAGTCCGCCTGCAGTCGAACTCGAATCATTATTATCGGCAGACCGAGCCCGATGAACATCAACAACGGCATACCTTTATCTAGCTGAGCCTTCCGTAGCCTTGATCCAATCCGCGTGGGTCGTACCTGTCATTTGCTGTTCTGACCGAACCCTCCCGACCTTCTGCGAGATATCTCCATCGAGGCCATCGCTCAAACCTCCGGGCTATCCGCAATGTCGCTGGATAAGCCCATCTAAGCAGGCCATGTTGAGGACTATGACGACATCGGTGACGTATCCGAGTGGGCCGGCCGACGTTAGATAAAGACCGCTGAAAGCCAAAACCTCAACATAAGCAACACAAGCCTTCCGAGACAAGGAGAGATCCTCGCATCATGGCCCAGAACACGCAAGCCGATCCTATCGCCTACG
Source organism: Diplodia corticola (assembly GCF_001883845.1). Taxonomy (NCBI): domain Eukaryota; kingdom Fungi; phylum Ascomycota; class Dothideomycetes; order Botryosphaeriales; family Botryosphaeriaceae; genus Diplodia; species Diplodia corticola. The sequence continues at coordinate 247,038 of NW_017971510.1, forward strand.
AGCAGTCCGTTTTCCAGGCCGGCCTCCACTCGACCCGCCCGCCTTTCACCTTCCAGCCGTCACGATGGGAAGAGATGGCCCGCAATGTTCTCTCAGCCAATTCTTGGGGTTACATCCATGGAAATGCGGGCGCCGGCCAGACTTACCAGAAGAATTTGGCATCCTTCTCTCGTTGGTCCATCGTCCCGAACCGTCTCGTGCCGAGCCGTAAGGACGACAATGGCAACGACCTCTTCAGCGACACAGCCACCACGGTCCTGGGCCAGGAACTTAGGTTTCCCATCGCAATCGCCCCCATTGGAGTCCAAAAGATCTTTAATCCCGAGGGTGAGAGTGCTGCAGCAAAGGCTGCAGCTTCGGTGGACATTCCTTACACCCTCAGCACGGCAAGCAGCACAAGCATCGAGGACGTTGCCAAGGCCAACGGAAACGGAGTACGCTGGTACCAACTGTACTGGCCGAGCCGGGAGCACGACGACATTACCATCTCTCTGTTGAACCGGGCGAAAGCAGCAGGATACACGGCCCTCTTCGTCACCCTGGATACTTACGTGCTGGGCTGGCGGCCCTCTGATATGGACAATGGCTACAATCCCTTCATCCACGCCGACAGAATCGGAGTGGAGTTGGGCTTCACCGACCCTGTTTTCCGGAAGAAATTCAAGGAGAAGCACGGTTACGAGATCGGTGAGACCACGGACCATGAACCTTCAGACATGGGCCGTAGCGTCTCTCAAGCGGCACAAGAGTGGACAAAGATTGTGTTCCCCGGACACTCGCACAGCTGGGAGGACCTTGAGTTTTTGAAGGAGCACTGGGATGGCCCCATTGTGCTCAAGGGCATTCAGAGCGTTGGCGATGCCAAGAAGGCCGCTGAGTCAGGGGTTCGGGGGATTGTGGTCAGTAATCACGGAGGCCGACAGCAAGATGGAGGTAACAGCAGCCTGGGTGTCCTGCCACGCATCGTGGATGCAGTGGGAGACAAGTTGGACGTCATGTTCGATAGCGGGATCCGATGTGGAGCCGATGTTATGAAGGCGCTCGCCCTAGGGGCCAAGTGCGTCTTCGTCGGCCGGCCATATGCATACGGGCTCGCCATTGGGGGCGAAGAGGGCGTCAGACACGTTCTTCGAGCAATGTGCGGCGATCTGCTCATGAACATGCATCTCGCCGGCGTGCGTGGCCTTGACGAATTGACAAGAGACAATTTGGTGAAGGAGGACGACTTGTTCTAATGCAAGGGCTGATAGATGACGAAGCCTCCCTCGGAAACGGCGGGCTGATTACTAATGTCTCTAGTAAGTGGTTTATATAGCAGGGGAGGAAGGAATAATGGTGTTGTGAGTTCCTGGGCGCACTGGTTGGGTGAAGGTGACAGAAATATCAAACCGTGTTAAAGAAGTTGGACTTTGTTGGCAAGCTGTGATAAGCAGCCTTATGGTCAGGCTCGCTGTATGGAGCTGCGAACGCTACGGTCAGACGCCAATTTCGTGGATAGGCAAACTGCAACAGTGGCCCTGAAACTTTGTCTGCTTTCTAGCATATTAGTACAGTGACAGTGTCGCGGGACGGAGACTATTGGCTGAAGATGCAGTCGATCGAGCGAAAGAGAGCTGGACAAATCAGGTCAGGACTCGTGTACGGTGACGGATGCAAGCATCGTATTGGCCCCCAATGGGAAGAGGTGCCGGCCACCCCGCAATGACTGGCAGCAGGATGCACAAGAGAAGGGCCGGGCCGCTGGGCGACGATTGCTTCCCACACAGGCTGACCGGACGTGGCTCGGATGCGACTCGACAGAAGGGGATCGTGAGCTCAAGCCGGCTGGTGGTGAGAGGGCGGATGACTTGCATTGCATGGCGGGCAGCGGTGCGGGAGGAGCGGCGATCGAGATAGTGGCTTCGCGGCCGGAGAAAGCGAGTTGTGAGGACAGGTGAGATGGGCGGTGAGCGACGAGGCACTGGAACAGGTGAGGGCGAGACACGGAAGGGGGGCCAAGTGGCAGCAACGGGCAGGCCGCGAGACAAGGCTGAGAGGGCTAAGTGGCTAACGGCTTACAGGAGTTGGATCGACGGCGGCAAGAGCGACCGAAGAGGCGCGCCCGCCGAGCGGCTAGCCAGTGGGAGGCATCGCAGAGGGGGTTGGAGTACGTGGGCTCCGGCCAGAGGGAAGCGCGATTACGTGCGAATCGACGCGTCGACGGGCGGACCGCGTTGTAGCTGCTCCGCCGGCGCAACAGCGATGCAATCCCGTACGGAGCCAGCCCAGGTCGTACAGAACGAGCAGGCGGCAGGCGGCAGGCGGCAGGCGCGCGCACCACCGGCAGTCAGTCGCGTGGGTGCCGGGCTGCACTGCGCCAATCAGCCCTGTCGCACCCGCCTCCCCGACTCGCGCCAGCACAAACACCGCGCCGGATGCCGGCCCTGCGCTTCACGACTTCCGCGCGCTGCCGACACTGGGCTTCCCGATGGCCGAATCGCCGATGTTCGAGGGCGCCGGCGCAACACTTAGCCTCGCGCTCGCCGTTGCGCTTTCGATGGAGCCCCTGCAGATCGCACCGCACAACAAGCCTCCCGCCGGCCCACCGCTGGCCCTGCCTCGATCAACTGGCAGCTGGCAGCTGGCCACCGGCCGCCGCTAGGGGCCTTCTGTCTCCGCACGCACGCCGCTGGCCGGGGCGCCTCCATGAAACCGGCATGTGCGGCTCGCAGCGTGGGGCCCGCTGCGGCACTGCTCCCGCTGGGCTCCTGCCGTCACAGAAGCTTATTCATGTTGGGCCTCCGCCCAGTCTGCGCGAGTCCCAATGCGCGATGCTCTCTCCACCACCGCCTGGACAGCAACCGGGGCCACCTGCCAGCCCGGAAGCCCTCAGACCTCGAACCCCTCCGACTATATAACCTCGCCCGCCGAGCCTGTCGCACGAACTGCCCTCGTCAGCTCGCATTCACCCCTCGATCCCTCGCCATGTGCACCCAAATCATCCACTCGTACGGCTGCGGCCACCAGATCATCGAGAAGGCTCCCTGCGCCGCCTCGCGAGCCTCGGCCTGCGGCGTCCTCAACACCAAGAATTTAACTCATGGCGGCAATTGCGACAAGTGCGACCAATAACACGTACGCCGCCCTCCTCGCTCCTGCGACTCAAGTGCTCATGCTTGCCCAGCCCGCGCTGCGCTGCCCCGTCACACCGCTCGGGATTGTAAGCCAGCAGCAGCATACATCTTCGAGTCATGGCCCTGTCCGTTCCAAGCCTCCGCGAGCACCCGCTCCGCTCCAAGTCGCCGGACCTTCTCCTTTGCGGCCGCCCGCGACGCTCCAGGCCACCCTCGCCATCACCTTTAGCCGCACCACCTACCCCACCAAGCCAGACGACCGACCGTTAGACTAACCGCGCCTCTCTTGACGGCTACCCGCCGAGCTAAGCTTTTTCGGAACCTCGGAATTACGGAACCGCCCGTCGAATCAACCAGCGTCGCACACAAAACACTTTCCAGACCCCGGCCAACTTTTTTTTTCCCTCGCCAAGTGGATCTTGTCCGTCTTTCGATTTTGCGCAGCTGTGCCGCAGGACCATCCCACACGCCAGACAGCCCCCGACTGTGGCTTGCGGGTGGATTGAGCACGACGTTCAGGCTGCAGGCCCATCTGCACCGACGGCACGTCTCAGCAATGCAGGACGACTCGCGCCGCCAACCCTATCACCAACCATCTATTGCCCTAAACATGGTCACAAGCCGACAATCGTCACTTTGCTGTGGAGACGCCTGTGGTACAGCTCATCGATCGCCCTTCTCTCGTCATTGCCAACGCACGCCTGTGTTCGCGAGGACCTTTGCTGTCCGGCCTTCCCTTTCTGCAGAACCGCGCGTCCCATGCGATGCGCGTTTGCGGCGGCAAGAGAAAGAGCTGGCAGAAAAGGCTATAACGCGAAGCCGATAATACCCCACCGGCAAGCAGGCTTTTCCCTGCCAGAAAACCTTTCCGTCCCCACCTCCCGACCTCCCCCCTTCATTCCGCATATGCACGTCACCTACTATAATCGTTCCCCACATTCAAGGCCTACTACATACCTACGATCTTGGACATTGAATTGAACAAACCACAGAGACGCTTGGAAAAAGTCACGGCCGTTGTTTAGAGCACAGGAAGTGGAAGTTTTTCTTTATACCCGTTGTTTATCTATTGTCGGTTAGCGGTTCATGTAGGATAGGGATCAAAAGTATATTGTTTTGAGTCTCCGATTCTTCAGGCCCTGAGCCTACTCCGCAATTGCCTCCCGCATGCGTCTTGATAATGAATGGTTGGGCCTTTTCGTGATTCCAGAGATCTGCAGGCAGCAATCAGTGTGGGGCGCATTCTTCATTCCATCAGGATGCCTCCACCCTACCCGCATCCGACGCTAGGTACTCGCGCTCGTCCCGATTGCGTACAATTGCAAAGCCAACCAACAGGTAGCAACCGAAGTTGGTTGTTGGCAAACACCATTGTTTCAGAGCTCGAGACAACAGCAGCGCCTTCCCTCGGTCAGATCTGCCGGGTGGGGCGGGAAAGGCAGGCGGGCCGAGTCAAGGCATCGAATGATGCAGAAAATAGACGATGGTTGGGCATCCATCGAAAGTAATTGCGTATGTGCACACCTCCCATCACGTTCACATGCGCCATAAATGAGAGAGTGGACTGGATCAGGCAGTGCTGCTGTGCCACGTGCCGGGTTTCTTCTCTCGTCGTGACATGCAGGACTTTTTTTTTTTTCTCTTTCTTTCTCTCTCTCTCTCGATCTCTCTTTCTCGCTCTCTTCCCTCTCCCCACCTCACCGTAGATCAGTCCACGACCAACAGTAAAAAAAAGGACACCATGCCCTGTCGAGCACTGCGCGTCATTCGTTTATGCCGCAAACCTGCTTTTCGTTGTTGTTGTTCGTTTCGATTGGGGGCCAGTGTGCAAGGTGTAGGACGGGTGAAACGAGAAGCCAGAGCGCAGGGGAGAGGGGCGGGAAGAAAAAAAATCGGAGCGAGGGGAGATGGCACCGAACGAGTGGGGACGTGAGAATGGAATCACCGGCGCGTAACGTGCTGGGACCGATCGCCGGTGAGCTTGTTCAGCGGCACAGGCTCGCTTCCAGGGCAGTAGGGGTGTAGCCCTCACTGCGTCTTTTCAGCACCATGACGTCGTGGCTTCGATGATACTTGTGGAGAACTGGGTGTTGTTGTCGTCCCTTGTCGCGGCAAAATCACTTGTGGAGTACTACATGGCCTTGCGAGTGAGAGAGGGGGTGCAAGCTGTGAGGATGGTTTGCGGCCGGCTCCGGCCCTGATTTGTCATGTGGCGAGCGCGGCGAATTGCTGAGCAGGGGAGCGAGACCAACGTGTGGATTTCGAGAAGGTGGGACGGGAATACGTGTCGAACTGAGTTGATCATGCAAAGTGACTGTTGCTGCCTGGCAAGGCTTCGGTCGACGGAAGTGTCTGGATGAGAAAGGGGCAGTCGACTTCCAACCCAGTTGCGTAGCTGGACGCACGTGTATGATTCGAGCGATGTGCGTGGGCTTTGGCAGTGCCCGGAGCCGTCGAGTTGCTAAAGGCTCGCCAGCTATTGACGAAAGGATCGTGAGCAGCGCTCCACATCTGGTGTGTCAACAGCCGAAGAGCATCGCGGCAACCGCTTCACTCTGTACCACGATGCTGATCTCATTGCAGATCTGCACCTGAAGATTGACAGGCTTACACATTCGTTCGCGATCCTCGGTTCTGAAGTTCTACCAGCCGAACTTTGTCCAGGTTGATTAGTTATGGTGGAGCCCACACCAAGGCAGACCACGTGGCCCACAGGACCTGCATGCACACTCGGCATGCAGCTTCAGGACTTGGCTGGCACCTGATGTCCTGCAATTGGCAGGTCCCGAAGAGATGAAGTCGTCTCTTAACGATGAGCACACACCAATGAAGCTCTCGTCCCCCGACCAGACTTCCAGAAAGGAGTCCTATCAAAGCCATGGTGCCCAACAAGTCGAATAGCAGCGGTTTGAACTCGAGTGAGGCATTCGAGTCAGCTCGGTGCGCATGGCGACAGCCACAGAGCGTTTGGTGCCTCGTGCGAAATGCACTTGTGGCACAGTGTGAGCCCGCATCACGTCCGACCATATCGGCGTTCACTATTGATTTTTGCAACACCGAGAACACGTCGGTCCTTTTTGGAAAAAGCAAACGCCATTTTCTTGTCTATGCAATACGCAGATGGGCGGCGAAATACATTGACGAAGTCTAAATTTACCGCTTTCGATGCGTCGCGGGCCAGCAAAACGACGCACCACTGCGCAATTCCATGGCAATGTTTGGACTTGGCGCTCCCCGTGGCGCATGCCGCATCACACTCCAGGGGGTGTCTTGTTATTACAGGCTTTGCTCGCTCCGGGCAATAGCACGCAGTCAGAAAGAGATGATCGACGTCTAACCAAAGCTGCCAACGCTAATGGCCTTGGGGCGGAGCGAAGGGTCCGGTCGGGCAGCAAAGGGCTGGCGGCTATATTTCTATGCCGCAGGCGCAGCTTGGACGGACCACGGTGTCTCAGATACGGGTTGCATATACAGGACCGCCCCCGGCGTCGCAATCCGCCGCGCGGTCTCCAATAGATGAACGGAAGCCGAGGCGGCTCCTTCCGGCGGGAGGCGGCTGCCGCGTCCAGTATCGGCCTCGTAGCGCCACTGTCACGCGACAAGGCGTCGAGGCAACGAAGCAACGCGCGTATCTCGTTCCGCTGTGTTGGTGGCGGAAAGCCGCGGAGGAGAGGGCGGGAAAGGGGCCTAAATGCCAGGTAGGGAAAGCGCGCCCCCAGATTCCGCTCCCCGCCCGCCGACAAGGCCCCGCCCTCGCTCCAATTCCGCACCGATCCCGCCCGATAAGCCCGCCCGACACTACATCTGGCAGACATGTCGCCCATCCGCCTCCGCCGGATGCGCATATTTCAGGCTGGCCATTTCCTGACGCTTCCTGTCAGACCGGCGTGCTTCGACATGGCGGCATTAGACACATGGAGCCTATCTGGGCAAGTGCTGCGAGAAGGACATGCATATAAGCACCAGAAGGTAGCCACGCCAGGAGGCTGACTCCACTACCCCGCATCATCGTCCCAATCCCTACATAAGCTGCCGCTTCCTTGCGCATCAAACACAGCATCCGTGCTTCTCCCGGACCGACAATGGCTAGTTCCCCTTCGACCATCAAAGTTGCCGTCACTCAGGCCGAGCCCGAATGGCTTGACCTCGAGAAGGCAGTGCAGAAGACGTGCGCTCTCATCAAAGAGGCCGCCGCCAATGGTGCCAAGATCATTGCCTTCCCCGAATGTTGGATCACCGGGTATCCAGCATGGATTTGGTCAGACCCCCTCCCCTCCTCACACTTTTCTCCCAACCGACTTCTCAATCCCACCCACCATGAGTTCTTGCAATCCAATTCTCCCCCCGTCTGCTCACTCTGCGTTCCCCAAATGAAATCAAAAGGAAAAAGGAAGAAAAAAAAAGTTAAGAAAGAAAAAGCCCACCATCTAACATATCAAACAACACCACAGGTCCCGCCCCGTCGACTTCGACCTCGCCAACACGTACGCCAAGCAGAGCCTGCGCATCCCCTCGCCCGACTTCTCCGCCATCCGCGCCGCCGCCGCCGCCCACGCCATCGCCGTCGTCCTCGGCTTCAGCGAAAACGACGGCGGCTCGCTCTACATCGCCCAGGCCATCGTCGGCCCGGACGGCGCCCTGCTCGCCCGCCGCCGCAAGATCAAGCCCACCCACATGGAGCGCACCGTCTTCGGCGACGCCGCCGGCGGCCCGGACACGCTGCGCAACTGCGTCCCCGTGCCCATCCTACCGCCGCCATCATCACCAATCGACGCCGACGCCGACGCCGACGCCGCCGCTCCCGCCCCCGCCGCTGCTACGTCGCCCCAGCAAACCGTCAACGTCTCCGCCCTCGCCTGCTGGGAGCACGCCCAACCGCTCCTCAAATACCACACCGCTCTCGGCCGACCCGCCATCCACGCCGCCGCCTGGCCGCCCGTCTACGCGCACGGCAGCGACAGCGCCGACAGCGCCACCCCCGACCCGACGCTCTGGAGCATGTCGCGCGACGGGTGCCGCAACCTGTCGCGGACGTTCGCGATCGAGGCGCAGGCGTTCGTGCTGCACGCGACGGCGGTGCTGAGCGCCAAAGGGATCGAGCGGATGGGCACGGGCGGGAGTCCGATCATGGGGAGGCCCGGGGGCGGGAGCTCGGCCGTGTTCGGGCCGGATGGGAGGAAGTTGACGGGGGAGATGGACGAGTGCGTCGAGGGCGTGTTGTATGCCGAGTGCGATTTGGATGAGGTGGTCAAGGCGAAGGGGTTTTTGGACTTGGGCGGGCATTATAGTCGGCCGGATGTTTTGTGGTTGGGCGTGGATGGGGGGGAGAGGAGGCATGTGGTTGGTGGGGAGGAGCGGGGGCAGGGGCGGGAGGTGGGTGCTTGATGGTTTAAGGGGGGAGGGAAAGGAGAAGGTGGTGGCGGCGCTGTGGGTTGTAAAAGAGATGGAGCTATGGCGACGCTTTGCGTGGGCAGTTGACAGCCTGGTATGGAGGGAGGAGAGGCGAGGTGGCAGTGGTGATGAAACAAGTAATATAACCCTCGTCTATAGTAGTGATATTAGTCTAGTTGGAACATTGCTCCGAAAGGTATCTAAGTGAGGCCGTGATTTAAAGCAATCAGGAAGGAAAAAGAAAAGAAAAAGGCCAAACCGCTTCTATGATATCAACCCCAAACGAGAATCCGAAAATCTTTCAATCCCAGCACCTGTCAACGCGGGTATTTCCAAAACAGTACTTTTTCCCATCCATCCAAAACCGAAACACTTCGAAAGGTTACCCTCTCAGTGCGCCATGACTGGGCCGCCAGCGGCCTTTCCAACGTTCTTTACGCCAAACATGCTGGCAACCATGCCGATGGCGGCAAGGCCAACGCAACACCAGAGGCCAGTGGCATATTGCTGCATGGCACCATGGCCCTTGCTGGTGTCAACAGCCTGAACGACAGCACTTGCAAGTGCCAGGCCCACACCGCTACCGATCTGGAAAGCTGTGTTGATCATGCCGCCGCACAGACTCTTGACGTTGACAGGAACGGAAGCCAGGAGCGCAACGGTGATGGTGCAGTAGACGATGGTGGTGCCGGCGACGCTGAGGACACTGCTGGGGAAGACGTGCTTCCAGAAGTTGATGTCCCCCTCCTTGATCAACGCAGATGGAATCGGGGCGATGGCGCAGATGGTCATGCCAACGATCAGAAGGTGCTTGGTGTTGAATATCTCGAGCATGCGGGACATGCCGAGAGAGCACGTGAAACCAGTAACACCCATGGGCAGGAAGCGAAGGGCGGTCTGACCCGCGCTGAGGTGCATGACCTCCTGGGCAATAAGAGTCGTGTAGTAGACTATCGTCTGGTATCCGCCGTACATCACTGGAACAATGTCAGTCGCCACTCTTTCAGAAAATGTGGAATATAACACTTACCGAACCCGCCAATCCAAAGTGCAGCAAAATTCTCCAGCTTCCAGAGCGAAAGTGGCATGATGGGGTTGGGGACCTTCTTTTCCACCCAGACGAAAGAAATGAGCATGGCAATGCTGACTAGAAGCAGCACGATGATGAATGCCTTGCCCCAGCCGTATTCACCGCCACTCGACAAGACAAAGCTGAGCAGAATCAGGCCGGCAGTGGACAGGCCGGCGCCAACGAAGTCCAGCTTGGGGCGCGTGTTCCCTTCCATCCTATCCTTGGGGAGGCAGAACCAGGAAAGGGAACCCAAGGCGCCGGTGATGGAGACGGAGATGAAGAACAGATAGCGCCATCCAAGAGAACCCGTCAGGAAGCCACCGAAGATGAGACCCATGCAGAATCCCACGGCTCCGGAAGCGCCGAAAATGGTCAGAGCAAGCGTGCGGTCCTTGGCGATAAAGTAGTTGCTGATGATGCCGACAGCAGATGGCACGGTCATGGCGGCACCAATGCCTTGAATGGCGCGGAAAATGGCCAGTTGGATGAATGATGTAGCCAGGCCATCAGCGAGGGTCCAGACACTCAGGGTCGCCATTCCACAGCAGAAGATCAACTTCCGGCCGAATCTGTCAGCCATGACGCCGGACAACAGAAGGAAGCCTCCGAAGGTAAGGGTGTAGGCGGAGATCAACCACTGCAAGTCGCTGCCGTCAACGTCGAAGTTCTTCTGGATGGCAGGCAGGGCAATGTTGACGCCGGTCATGAAGACGTTGTCCATGAGCTGGGCGCCGCAGGTGCAGAGCAGGACCAGAGCGCCTCGCCACGAGGCAATGGTTCCAATCTCGGGATAAGCCTGGTTGACGCCGTTTTCATACTCGGCAGGGGTGCGAGTTCCAGAAGATGATCCAGGCGACGGCGGGCGCGAGATGTGGTAATTGGATGCGGGCGACGGAGGGCGAGTGGAGAGGGGCGTGTTGACGTTCGAGGGCAATTCACGAATGGTGCTGAAGGCGCCGGGCTTCGCAGGCTTCGGCCTCTGGATAGAGGGAAGCTCGAAGACATTGTCCAGCGACTCGCGCCTGTACTGCGAGTGGTGGCCGCTGATGGCCGAGGCGCTCCTTGCTAGAGCCTCAAGACCCTCTGGGCGCTCGTCGTCGAAGGTAACACGCGAGGTGGTGCTCGTGCGACGAATGGGGATGCCGGGAAGACCGGCAGGCGGCACGAGCGTTGGTGCTTCCTCGAGGGCAGAGGTGCGGCGAGTAAGAGGCTCGCCGTTGCCGTCGTGCGACTGGCGCTTCTCGTCGTGGTGGTCGTGGTGTGGCATGGTTGCAGGCACTGCGCTCCGGACGCGGGAAGAATATGTACAAGTGCGCAACAAGCGGTGGTCGAGCCCAAGGATGCAGTGGCACCGGGTGGTATTTAAAGCAAAATGAGCTCAGGCAGCGGTGGTGGTGGAGGGACCACATTGGGCCGTGGCGACGACGATAAGGCCATGCTGCGCGGGCTAGCACGCGTGCAGGAAAAAATCTGCTCAGGCGAGGATTGTATCAGCAGCCCCACTGATGGCAACGGGCGTGATGTCAAGGACGCGGATTGGTGTTGAGTTATGGGGTCTGGCTGCGACCACGGCGTTAGTCAGCAGCCCTACCGCCTGCCGCCCGGGCTCTGTTTCCCGACGCGCTGCTGTCCGCTGCTGTCCGCTGCTGCGCTCCTTCCCTGCCCGCGCCCCTTGGAGCAATGATTCCCGCCGCCCGTCTGCTCCTCTCAACCCATCTGCAGAGCACGCTCCTCGTCCGCCATGCTGAACCCAACCGCAGACTTTTTCGGCCCCTGCAGCGGCCCATTGTTCGAACCGGCTGCCGCACACCGGTGTGCCGTCGGGAAAGAGTTCCCGCACCGCCACCACAATAAAAATTACCCTGCGCCCGCAGCCTGCGCCGTCGTGTACCTGATAAACAGCCCATTCTAGCTCTCCCGCTCACCCGCCCTCTATCTGTGGGCCCAGGATTGGACCAAAATCTCCGCAAGAGCCCCATATCTGCGTCCGCAATCGCTCTCCATCCCGCCGCCAGTCGCCCTTCACGTGCAAAATGCCCATTGTCGCACCCACCACCGCGCCAGCTGTGACTCACGGCATGGTTCACCGGTCGGCGCTGCACCTCTGGACCGCGCCCTGATCGGCGCCGGAATCACGGCCCTGCATCAGGTTGGCATCATCGATAAGGATTACATTACTGCATCAGGTCCGCATGAGGGCCTCCCCGCCTCTACTCTTGGAAGCTCAAGCCCAGGATCTCCGGCTTCCGTTCCTCCAGATCCAGGATCATCTGCCCGAAAAGCCCGTTCGCCCACGAAAACCTGCAAAGCCACGCAGTCAGTCATGCGCCCGGAAAAGACAAAAGTCAAAAAACACCGCAAAAAAAAAAGCAACGCGGTCACCAGGGACGAAAATCGAAGCGGTAACGCGGAAGACGGAGCGAATTACCGCAAGGAGAAAGGGATCAAATCACTCACCATTGTCGCGTCCAGTCGCTCTGGTTCCAGCTGTTGATGCTCTCGTGAATCAGCCCCAGGCCGTCGGTGCTGCTCACAATCTCCTTCAGCGCGGCCACGATCTCCGCTTCGTCGTCCGTCGTCAAGATGCGCACGATGCTGGCCATGGGCCACGCCATGCCGGGCCCGGCGTGCGGCCCGCCGACGGCGTTGATGACGGGCCCGCGCATAAAGTACGGGTTGCCCGCGCTCAGCACCAGCGCACGCGTGTTCTGGTAGACCTCGTCGCCGACGTCCGTGTAGCCCAGGAACGGCGCCGCGAGCAGGGACGGGATGTTGGCGTCGTCCATGAGGTTGGCCGAGCCGTAGCCGTCGACCTCGAAGGCGTAGACGGGCCGCCCGCCCGGGCCGGCGACGACGCCGTGCTGCTCGACGGCGGCGCGGACCGAGCTCGCGAGCGTGCCCATCTCCACGGCCAGGCCGGCGGGCGCGTTCTCCAGCTGCCGCATGATGGCGGTCGCCGTCTCCAGGTAGCGCGCGAACATCATGTTGGCCGGGATGAAGAGCTGGAAGATGGTCGAGTCGTCGCTGGGCCGGAAGGCGGACCGGATGAGGCCGGTGCCGTTGTTGACGGGGTTGCCCAGCCCGTCGTTGGCGAGCGTCTCGGTTGCCCGGGTCGTCTGTCTGGTGAAGGTGTAGGGAGAGTCCAGGACCTGGCCGTCGGCGGCGTAGGTGGGCGTCTGCATGTCCTTGGCGACTTTCATGACGGCCTGGATGGCCGAGATCCACTGGAATCGGCCAAAGAAATCCAGGTCGTTGGTTGCGTTGTAGTAGTTGTCGGATACCTCGAGGAAGGCGGCCAAGGAGTCCAGCTCGTACTTGCACTCGAAGACGCTGGTGTTGCTGTAGGGAGGGTTGACGGTGTCGTCGCTGGCCGAGGGGTTCGTGTCGGGAGCAATGTTGGACTCGACGGGCGGCTGGAACGAATTGCAGTAGGGAGAGGTCAGCAGGTAGCGGGCTTGGAGATTGACGACGCCGCGGTAGAGCGAGGCGATGCTGTCAGGTGAGTCGGAGGCATTGAGCACCGGGAGGTAAGACTGCATCTGGTTGGCCGAGTCGCGTAGCCACATGGCATTGATATCGCCGGTGATGACGAAGGTAAGTTCCTCGTCCGAGTTGTTCGCGGCCACGCCTTTCCACTTGATGGCCGTGTCGAGCGTGTTGGGGTAGGCATTCTCGAAGAGCCGGTAAAGGTCGGGGTCGGCGATGACGTTCCCCATGCGGTCCACCAGCTCCTCGACGCCTGAGCTGTTGAAGGTACGGCATGCCGGAGCCGGGCGCTGGAAGGGCAATTGGTAGGTGCCGTTTGTGAAAGGCTCGTGCCTTTGAGCCGCGTAGTCGATGTAGTCGGGACACTCCTGGCCGGCCACGCCGCCCAGCAAGAGCGGGACAGCGGGTAGCAACAAGGCGGATTGGCGCATGGTTTAAGTGATCGACGAGGGCTGCAAAGACGGGAGATGTCTTGCAGCTGGCAGCAGACCGGGACTGGCGATCACTGGAGACGAACAGCCGCTGGGGACAAGGTCGCATTTTGTAGCTAGCTGCACGACACGATTGTCTTCGATGCTCTAGCACCAGCCGGGGTGTGGAGCATGTGAGGCCGGGCGAGGCTACCCCGCCGCCACGGGCTGGGATTGTTGACGGCGGATGCTACCTTCCCCGCATATTCAATCGGTTTCTGGCATCGGTCCAGGAACCAACGGGCTCTGGTCACCGCCAGACGGACACTCCTGACGTCAGCCGCGCCCGCCTCGGTGGAAGGTTTTCCGAAAGTGAAACAATAAGTACAGACACGACGCCGCCTTGACATGCTGTGGTCAAGCATGATGCTCCAGCACACTCTCACTTCAACCCGAGGCTCATACCAGATACGAGGTCTGCGAGAAGAGCTGAATTTCTTGTACGACAACGCTGCATTGACGCTCGTAAGCGGCTTCTACGCTCATGACTACGACATTCGGTCAGTGCTCCTGCGTTTTCCTTGACCTTTCTAGCCATCGCGTCGCTCTGCATTGCTGGATATGGGCCTTTAGCCGACAGAGGGAAGCACTGGCGCCCGCCGTCTTCACCGCGACTCGTTAGCCGGCTAGCTTTCTGCTCTTCTGCCCGACCGCCGAAAGTCTGTTGACTGTGCGCTGGTCACGCCGAGGGAAGAAAAACCAGAAATGCGAAAAAAAAGGCCTGAGGTCGGACCTCGGGAAGAGATGGGGTCACACTACCAAGGCATTGAGCGGGATCACAGTGCATTGGGAAACGGGCGGAGAGGCTGCACACAGCAACAAAAAGCCAAAGTTTACTCGACCGTGTGAGAATATTGCTCCTACCACCACTCAATATATGGCCAGCATTGTTTGGTTTCCGACTTTCCAACCCACAGCCGGAGATCACCGTTATCTTCAACAACGCGGTCTCTTATATATTTAGATGAAGCTATCGTTTGCGGCGCCAAGGATCCGCATAAAGATCAGAAGGACAGCGACGCGACTTGACGGCGAAGCGACGTTCTGATGGTTTCGAATCGAAACGCGCACGTGGAGACTCGTCGGCCCCATCCTGGCTCTTGCAGCAGCGGGAGAGCCCGAGACTGTGTACGATACATCGTATTGGCTCCGCCAGATAGATTGACGGCCGTCTTCGAGCTGCGCGGTACACAGTAGAGCGACGGACAATCGAACGGCTGCTAGCGGCCGCTTGCCGCTTGCCGCCTGCCGCAACGGAATCATCGTCGCCTAGCATCGTGGGATTCGATTGACAGCGGGCGCCTTAGCGGAGCTGTGCGAGCGCGCTGCTCCGTCGTGTCCCTCCAAAATTGCCTGTTGTGGCCTGTGTGCCGCCGCCGACACGGCACAACGTGCGACAGCAATCAATTGGTGACACAATAATGCACCCAACCACCCCGGCCATCGTCTTCACAATCCGCTGGGCTGCCAACTGCAGATTCTGTTCAAAATGACGTGGGAGCGAAGAAGGCGTAGGATCAGGATGCAAATCATCTCGCCCAAGGCCGCCCAGCACCCGAGCTCTGATGCATCCTCCGCCCATTCCAGAAGCCCGACTAGAACGATCCGCCAGATCTAGCAGCCTTACCAGCGTCGCAACTTACGGCTGAAGCACGATATCTTTCCAAATCCAGCATCCGAACCGAAGATCGCTGGCGTTGTAAAATTGGAACCACCATCTGCCTTGCGGACAACTTACTCGTTGCAGCAAGCCGCCTCCGCCCTTCCTGACAGCCTCACCCTACACTACTATGGGAATCCCCGTTGGCATTTATGCATACCCATGGCCGGCCCGCTCATTACACTGCCTACGCTTCGCTTCATCATCCAGCCTCTTTTCTGGGGTTGGCCACCCCAATGCTTGATCTTCCCGCCTACTCTTGCCGCCGCTCCCTCTTTATGCGTTGCCACTCGAAACGATGGCCCTCACTGACGACCTGGGTCCTCTGAGCTGGATCATCTCTGTTTCTTTCTTTGCGATATGCGCCATATCATTTGTCTTGCGCCTGTGTGCGCGTGTCTTCGTCGCCAGAGCATTCACCTGGGATGATCGGCTCATGGCAATTGCTTTTGTATGACAGCTGCATGACCTTCAGCCCAGTTGGAAGCTAATAACGGAGCAGGTGACACTCATCGCTGAAATGTACATCTGCTGGGAATGGCTTGTCTTGGGGGGTGGAAAGTCAGTCGAGAAGAACACTTCTACACCATCACGACCGAGTGCTGACATGTACCAGGCACGTCAGATTGGTCAGCTCCGAAAACTTGAGGAAGATCAGACTGGTCCGTAAATCTGCAGCAATCGCCTTCCTTGATTCTTCACTTACACGCAGCGCACAGTACGAGCTCATCGAGCAGTTCTGCTATCTTCTCGTCCACCTCTTCCTCAAGCTCTCCTTCCTTCTCTACTTCTATCGCACCCTGTACACCCCACGACTCTCGACGGTCATACGCATCACCGCCGTCATCGTCGCCGTCCAGACAGTGGCTTCGTGGATCTTTTATGCACTTCAGTGCCGACCCCTCGGCGCCTATATTGACCCAGAGGACTATCCGGATGCCACCTGTTATCCTGACGGCATCGCCTACTACGCGCCTGTCGCCGTCGTACGTTTCCCTTCGATCCGCAGTCACCAGAACGGCCGTCCGTCCCCGCTAACCAAAACAAACAGAACGTCGCCACCATCGTCCTCATCTACATCCTCCCCATCCCAACGCTCACCCAACGACCCCATCAGGACAGACAAGCCATCACGACCCCCCCTCCCCCGCGATCCAACACCGCCCCAACACCAAGCAATTACGCCAGCGACCCAGAACGACACCCGTCAGAAACCCAACCCCGACCCTCCTCCTCCTCCCCCTCCTCCTCCCCTCGCAACAGCAGCAACAGCAACAGCAACAACAGCAGCACCACCGGCAGCACCCTCGCCCTCTTCCTCCTCGCCGGCGCCGGCGTCGTCGTGTCGGGCCTGCGCGTCGTCGCCCAGTACCAGCAAGCCGCCACCACGACCAGCGCGTCCTACTCGCACCCCTCGTCCAACGACCGCACCTACAACCTCGCCCTGCTGGCCATGGCGACCGCCGTCGAGTTCGCCGTCTACGTGCTGGTGGGCAACGCGCCCGCCGTGCGCGCCTTGCTGCTGTCGCTGCTGCCGCTGCTGAGGAGGAGGAGGGGGGGAGGGTGGGGAGCTGGGAGGCGGGGGGGATGTGGTGATGGGCAGGAGGGGGATGGGGATGAGGATGGGTTGTGGGGGGAGGAAGGAGGTGAAGGCGGCGGGAAGATTACCATCACGTCGAGGGTTAGCATTTCGATTACGGAGGCGCTGAGGGTCAGGGACGGCCCTGCGTATTATCCGCGGAAGTACTTCAAGTTCGCGCGGCCCGGGGCGCAGAGCCCGACGCCGAATTTTTTGAAGGAGGTGTGAGGCAGCTCGCTTGCGGGCAGAGGGAGGGAGGGAGTGGGGACGAGGGAAAGTGGAGAGAGTGGTGGAGAGACGGGGCGGAGTACTGGGGGGAGGCTGTGATGCATGCATGCACGCACGCACGCACTGCTGCCGGGCCCCTCCCCCAACTTGCCTGCCTGGAACTGGTGTTGATCACCAGTTTTTTCCAACGACATTGACGACCGTCCGAAGTTTAGCAAGTCTTTCTTTCTCGCCATCTCCTTTTTGGGTTTTTCTTCGTCCGCTTTCCTTCTCATTTCCTACGTAGCACCCGACGCGAAGCCCTGTTCGATCTTCCGCGTTTTTGTTGTTCGGATGTTCTGCCGGTCGATTCCCCACATATAGCTATCTCCGTATATTGCGCTGAAGATCTCCTGATGAGGCTCAGCGCCGCACGTTTGGGGGCCAAAATGTTTATCCTTTCCCGTTTCTTCTCCTGCTTCTCCACTCCAGGGCAGCCGAGCCACCGTTTTCTTCTGTGCCAGTGAGTAAGGCGATGCTCGGCCCTTCGTGGACGTTGTTCGGGAATTCCGGTCTCCCGCGTGGTTTGATGGATCGACCCTGTATGCCTTCTTTCAGTCATACGTGTGACGTCAGGCATCCTCGATACAACATAGCCACTGGCTCGTGCGGCAAAGGGTGGTTAGTTAGGGCTATTGCCGTCTCGTATACTGTGTAGTTGCAAGATATAAGTAGTAGGCGTGTGGCAGCTCCAATGAGGTCTAGCAGAAGAGGACTATACACACACTACACTTGAATCAGAACCCTTCATTATCGCCTGTTATCAAATCAAACAACCATGCCGGATTTCATCAAGTTTGCGAGTAAGTCATCCATAAATACTAGCATGCTGGCTTATCATTGACATTATTAGTGTACGGCGCCATCAAGCCGCCTGCGGACTACAACCCAGACAACTACTATGTCGACAAGGAGGACAAGAAAAGCAAGAGAAACAAGAAGAGCAAAGACGCCAACGGCAACGATGACCGCTCGTCCGTCAGAAGCTTCGAGGGCTCGGATGAAACAGTCGTAGACAAGGACGGCAAGACCACCACGCGCCATGGGGGGAGAGAAACGAAGGATACCTTGCAGGCACCGGAAGGATCATCTCGCTCAAAGTCCAGGTCCAGGTCGAGAAGGAGGGTGAAGGTTCACGACGCCGGTCCAGGGGGTGCGAAAGGCGTGTTCAACAGCGTTTTCGGACAACACGGCTACGCCAATGGTTGGGCCAGCCTCAAATGGTGATGTCCGACTTTTTCATGTTGTGGGCTCGAAGCGGGAGGGACGGTCGTTAATGATGGAGGTCTACTGGTCAACGAACCCAAGTGGTGTTGGTGCTTCTTGAGCCCTGGAGAAGGTCAATGGACGTTTGTGGCTCTCTTTGGTCGGGAGAGTTATTTGGCCCGCGCTGTGTAGCATCATCTACGATGTAACGAATCGTGTTGGCAGGGGCGTCTCTTTTCTCACACAGCGGCATCGAAATTGATACCCGGCGGCCGAGGACGAATTATGGTTTGGTCAAGCAAGATTACATTTCACATTATTCTCTGAATCGCAATAAAGCCCAGTCAAACGTCAAGAGAAAGCACAGTGTCGAGCATGATGGTTTGCAAAGGGACACATAAGGTGCACGGAAATAGCGGCACAACATGCCCCTCTCGACAGCCAAGTCACCGCCTATCCCTTCCACTTTTGGGCTCGTTACCAGTGAAACCCCGCCAGCCTGATCAATGACGTAATAATAAGTAAAGAAGGGCAGGATCCTTCGGCGGCGCAGCCGCAGCCGCATCGGCGTCTGTGCGACGAATAAGCCTCGCGCTTACTATAAATATCGTCGCCAGGGATCGCGGGGATTAAAATAAGTACAGAAAGCTGACAACAACCACCACAGCCTTTATCATAGCAATCCCTTCCGACCTTCACCCTTGGTTTTGCCTCGAAAAAGGAAAACATGGTCGAGAAAACATTCTTGCAGTGGCGTACGGTTCCCTCTTCCCAAACCCCAGCCTTTTGACCTTATTCGCTCATGCTTTGTTTTGAGCAGTCTTCAGAGTCCCAGTGGCGCCCGTCGAAACCAACATCCACAAGAAGGACGACTTCTCCTGGCTGCGACCCTCTGAGGACACCATCAGCAGCATCGGCAGCGACGGCAGCAGCGGAACGCCAGAAGTCTCGCACCCGATCAAAGGCGACGACGATCCGTACACGCATCCTTACGACCGAGAGGTCAAGTCAGGCAAGAGGAAGAAGGACAAGCGATCCGACTTTGCCACGCTTCACCCGGAACAGGAAAACCAATAGTCACGCCCTGGAGACGGGCAGACGAGAAGCCCGCTTGCCTTTGGACAACAACCGGTGGCAGAACATGGCCCACACATGCTTGTTGCAGCAAACAAGCCCGGCTACCAGTTGGCCCCGGATTCTACAGAATGATGGGTTATGAGTGATTGAGCGATGGAAGGCCGGACAGAGCTACCGCTCGCGGCGAGGACGAAGATTGATACCAGGCGAAATCAGAGCCAGTACTTGAGTGTCAGCAGGCGGCACTCCTCCTTGTAAATATGCACATTATCTATGCTCCCACTCATCTGAAACAGATGGGTCTACAGCTTATAACTTGCTCTTCGAACTCCGCGTCCGCTCAATCAACACCAACCCACCGTTTTCCACCGCGTAGTGCCTCCCCTTCGTCCACCCCATCAGCCTTGCCAGCATCTCCTCCCCGCCCTCGCCAGGCGCCAACCCCTTCTCCTCCCACCCCTCGCCCTCGACGCCGATGCCCTGGCCCTCAGCAGCCGGCCTCGTGTCCGGTTCCCCGTCGGCAATGGCCAGACCTGGCGAGCTCCTAAGCGTGACAGGAGGCCGCTGATCGAATCCCAGCTGCCTCAGTTCCTGCTGCTCCAGCACCGGCGTGACGCACGCGTCCGTCCCGTCGAACACGCGCTCCCACTCCTCCCTCGTCTTGCTCTTAAACTTTGCCGTAAACAGCATCCTCAGATGCGGCCAGACCCTCCTGTCCTCCCTCGGGCCCGGGAACTTGGCCGGCTCCACCCCCAAGCCCTCGCACAGCTTCTCAAAAAACCGCTCCTCCAACGCGCCCACCGCGACCCACCTCCCATCCTTCGTCTCGTACGTATCATACCACGGACACCCGCCATCCAGAAGATTCTCGCCCCTCGCCCTGCCCCACACCCCTTCCCTCTCCTCCATCACCTCTCCAGCAGTACTCCCATCCGCCGCCGCCTTCGCCTTAGCCACCGGCACCCTGACCTTCCCCATGCCCAGCCGCAAAAAGCTCGCCAGATACGCGCTCCCGTCCACCATGTTCGCCTCGACCACCTGGCCCCACCCGCCGTTGCGCTCGCGCTCCAGCAGCGCCAGCACGACGCCAAACGCGGCCATGGCGCCGCCGCCCGCGAAATCCGCGAGCACGTTCCCCGGCGCGTACGGCTTGCCCGCCTTGCGCCCCAGCATGCCCAGCACCCCCGACACGGCCAGGTAGTTGATGTCGTGTCCGGCCATGTTGGCGTAGCGGTCCTGCTGCGCCGCCTTACTGCTCTCCCCCTCCTTCTCGCCCTTTTCCTCATCGCGCCGCTGCTGCTCCCGCCGCTCCGGCCTGAACCCCGTCAGCCGCGCGACGACGAGGCGCGGGTTGCGCCGGCGCAGGACGCGCGTCGGGTCCAGCCCGGCTTTTTCGAGCACCCCCGGCCGGAAGGGGTCGATGAGGACGTCGAAGGCGGGGAGGAGCGCGAGGAGGAGCGCGCGCCCGCCGGCGGACTTGAGGTCGATGGCGATGGAGGTTTTGCGGCGGGTGAGGAGGTCGGCGGTCGGCGGGGGTGGGGGTAGTGCGGCGGGCGGTGCGGAGGAGGACGACGACGACGAAGTGGGGTCGGCGTGGCGGGAGGAGGGGTGGGCGCGGTCGACGCGGATGACGGTGGCGCCGTAGTCGGCGAGCATCATGCCGGCGAATGGGCCTGGAGGGATGGTGGGGCGTGATCAGTCATGTAGGATGGAGAGAGAGAGAACTTGCTGAGCGGCGTGCATTGCATACATACCTGGTGCCAGGCCGGCCAACTCGAGGACGCGGATGCCTGTTAACGGTGGTGGTGAGTGCGCCATTGCGAAGTGAAACGGTACAGAGAGGCGGGAAAAAGGTGGAGTTGTAGGCAAGCACTTGATTGACTATGTACAGAGCCGGGGCGGGTATGTCTGGCAAGGGAAATGGAATCTGGGGAAAGCTTCGCGGGTGGGGAGGTGTGGAGAAGCTAGAGCCGAGGTACGAGCAGACCGAGGCCGATTCGCTGGGTCATCGTTGTGCGCTCGTCAGATTGTATGACACCCTAGTTCATGCGCTTCCCCTGCACTTTCCGCCCACGCCTATGTTCCGCGCAGTGCGGAATTTGGGATCTTGCATGTTTCAAGCGTGGTTCTGTCATTAATGTAACATGCTGGGTCAACGTATTTGTACCCGTCTAACCATACAGCCGGCCATTATGTTAACGGCACCGTTCTATCGCCTCAGCAACAAAATTAGTGTCATGTCCAACCGAGCATAGTATTCTTTCACAGTTGATAGACCACTTATTCCAAAAAAAAAAAAAATAGAGAATAAGAACAGTGGCCCTATCTATGGGCTTCGATAGGCTGTCTGCGCCTAACAGGCACTCCGTACTGCGTTCTTAAAGCGCATGTGAATGGATAGAATATTTATGTTTGAGACCTCTAAATGCTTAATGACTTGAGCATCCTCTGACTCTATAAGCTCCACGCAAAGACCCAGCCTCCCTACGGCCAAATGCTCTCGTATGCAGCCAACACCATACAAAACAACAAAAAGTATACAAGAAAACGCATCAAATGAATTCCCGCCATCCGGTCCCGATCCGACCGGCCCACCTAGTCAAGCAGGTCCGTCCCATCTCTCGACTTCCTACTACTGATACCGTACAAAAACGTACACATACAGGATATACAACCGCCCCTCAGACCCCTCCCTCCCTCCCTCTCTCTCCCCTCCCTCTCCTTCACGCCACCAACCCATCCAGCGCCCTCTTCGCCCTCCCCACCGCCTCCCTCGCCCTCCTCCTCTCCTCCGCCCCCACCGCGTCGCTCTCCGGCCGACCCCTCACACTCACCACCTCCCTGACATTCTCCTCCGTCTCCTTCAACACCTGCCTGCCGTCCTCCCTGACGTCCGCCTCCCACCTCCCCCGCGCGCCCTCCCAGACGCTCTGCATCCGCTTCAATCCCCACGCCGCGCCCAGCGCCGCCACGGCGCCGGCCTCGAACAGGCCGGTGCCGGGAAACGCGTACACGAGCAGCGCCGACAGCGCCGACGTCGCCGAGACGGTCGACAGCGTCTGCACGACGAGCCGCTGCGCGAGGGCCTCGAGCGGCGGCACGGTCGCGGCCGCGAGGTGCGTGCGCGCCAGGGGGATCTGCTGCGGCCACGGCTTGGGCGGCGGCGGGAGCAGCGCGAGCGCTGCGTTGTCCGACGCGGCCGCCGCGCGGCGCGCGGCGTCTAGTTTTTGGAGGGCGCGGGGGTGCGGCGCGTCGGGGACGGCGCCGATGCGGCCGGGCTGCCTCGATGATGATGGAGGAGGAGGCTGGACGAGTGTGGCGCGTTCGGGGAGGTGGGCGGCGTCCGGGTCGTTGGCGAAGAAGCCGGCTTGCTCGATGCGGCCGGCCACCCAGATGATGTCCTTTTCGGCCGACACCAGCCAGCGCCTTTCCAGCAGCTCGGACAGGATCATGCCTACGTCGTCGACGCGCCAGAAGAGCTTCCACCATGCGAGCTTGCGCCACGACTTGCACGAGAAAGCGATGTCTAGCTGGTCACGGAGCTCCGTGTGTGCGTACTCGGCCCAGTTGGCGAGACTGGAGAGGATGGCGGTTCTGGTCGATTCGGAAATGGATGAGTCCAGCAGTTCTTGCAGGCGCTGCGTGTCCTCGACAGTGATGGCTTCGTCGGCGTCTGCTAGAATCGAGTCCACGAGGTCGCGAATAGCGGGTTTAAGTCCTGCAGGCACGTTGCTGCTCGAACCATGTGCCAGCCAGGCCGTGAGAACGGGCAGACCACTCCTATGCCATCCCCGCTCGTAGAAGACTGAATGGGTGATCGACTCCCGAAACTTGTCGAGCGCCTTAGCACCAATGTTCACATCAATTGCAACATATCGGTCCGAGGCATCCTGCTTCAGTTCTGTGCTTGGCGCCGGGATACCCATAGCAACCTTAACCGTCTCGGGCGGTAGCTCCTGTTCCGACTGCCCCGCAGTAAAGCGTCCGTAGTTGACGCAACTCCTGACGCCTTCGCCGAACACGATAGCCCGGTGCACAGGATAAGTGACCATTGTCAACCGGCCAGTCGCCGACGTAGGTGTTTGCAATGTGGGCACAAGTATAGCATCTCTCGGCTTCTCGGCGCTGGAGGGAGACACTGGTCCGGAGAAATTGGCGTTCAGTGATGAAATCAGAATCTCGACGTTGTGCTTTTGTAAAATCCTCGATGGGGCGGAAATAGTGTGGAGGAGAGGGTTGTTCGGGTGCACGTCAGAATCGTCGCCGTACCTGTGGCTGGGTCAGCAGATATAGCAATTGATGTGTCAAAGTGGGTCATGCCGTAGCAAGATGGCCTGGCCGTTCTCGGTGTCGCGGGCCTCGAGCGCATCCTCCCATTTGCTCTGCTCAGACAGCGGATCCGCGAGCAAAAGTCGGGCGAGCTGCTTCGCCGACGCCTGGTCGCCCAGGCTCAGAACTATCGACCGTACGCCGTCAGCACGTGTGCCTGCCCACAAATTGTAACAGCCTCTCCAAATCCCGAGTGTACCCACCGGCGACCCGCACAACGGGATCCTCGCTCTCCAGTCCCCGCAGCGCTAATTGCAGCCTGCTGAAATTCACGTAGCTGGCAGCATCACTCTTCAGCACATCCAATGCCTGGTAGAGCTCCTTCAGCCGTGGCGGAACGTCCAAGGGAGCATTGATGGCGGTTCGTGAGGCAAGCGCTGCGGCAGGGCGACGTCGGGCGGCGGAAAAGTGTCGTGAAAGCGCGTGAGCGGTGGTTGCGGCGGCGGGCGGTTGGGAGTCGGCGAGGCGCCATAGCGAGCAAGACGGGCAGAAGAAAAGGTCGGCCTTCGATCGCGACCGCAGCGCGGTGGAGAGCCTCGCTACAGAGCGGATCCGGGGAGGCATTGGGGCCGCTGGGGCGCTTTGTTGCGGCTGGTTGACGCGCGGCGGGAGAGGTGCAGAAGTTCAAAGCTCCGCGCTCCGCTCCAAGTCGCGGTGCCTGTGCATTTCGTCATGCTCGCTGCCAAGACTGCACTCTCACGCTCGCACCTGCTGCATCTTCACGAAATATGGTATATTGGCATTCTCTCACAGTACTCGGTTCATTATCATCAAGTACAGTTTTGCAGCGTTTTAAAAGCTATGGGCGCATGGGGCGTCCTGGATCTCGGGGCCGTCGTGCTCTTATTTCCCAGCCATTTCCCGTCTTACCAACCCCTTGGGTGCCCTCGCTATGGTTTGAATCAACAAAAGGGTGACCGCTCCTACTGCCGGGTATCTCAGCGCTTCCTGCTCGAGCCAGAAGACCTAAAAATCAATGTCAGTACACCACTCACAACAGTACCCGGAAATGAGCCGGCTCACATGCTAATCCTCCGTGCAACAGTGGCGAGCCCAGTGTCGTTCTCGGCCTCCTTCGCTGCCTTCTCCAATGCCTCTTGTCTGCTCAACTCCTCCGACCGGCGCACCTCTTCTTGGCTCGGCGGCAGGCGTTCGTTCTGCAGATCAACCTTGCGCGCATCCTCGAAACTGTGGATGGCCTGCTTGATACCCTCTGCGCCAAGCATAAGCGTACCAGCTGGCAACCTACCACCGGATGCCGTCTTGAGTTCCGTGACGCGCTCCGATTCCTCACGCAGCACCTGGAAAACACGCGAGAGGCGTCCAATGGCGAGAATCTTGTTCTTGATAGCGCGGCGCTTGAACTCGGTTGACTCGGGGTCCATGCTGGAGAGCGGCGGCGAGTTCGGTCCCGACGAGATTGATCCAGGCGTTTCCTCCTCGAGCTCCTCCTTCGAGCAAGTGTTGAGGATTGCAATGAGCATGTCGGTGACTGTAGAAGCGGTGTTAGACATTGTTGAGAATGCAGAGTGGGTTGCACTCACTCTTCTCGCCGACGAAGGGCAAAGACCATGTGAAGACGTCCATAAAGTTCGGCAGCCAGTACGGGTGGGGGGTGCAGTCTATACGGGGTCAGTTTCTAAGCTCTTCCACAATCTCGCAGCTTGGAAATTCGACGTACTGAACTGCCTGATGTTCATGACGTTGTTCTCGTACTTCAGAACGGCGGCCTTGTTGTTGTAAACATCCAGGTAGTTTGGAGCGGAGAAGATGGTCATGACACTGGGGAAGCCGGTCGTCCTGGTCTTCCTGTACATGCGGTAACCAGCGTCCTGCGCCTCGTGCGCACGGATGATGGAGAGAAGGTTGTTCTTCTCCAAGAATGCGCAGGCAGCGGGGTAAGAGAAGAAGTACGAGCAACCGCGCACGTGGTTGTGGATGAAGAACTCGGACGTCTTTTCTTGGCCAAACTCCTCAAGCGGGTCTGCCCAAAGGATGTCACACATCAGGCCGTGGGTGGGAGGCTCTCGGAAGCGGTCAATCTACGCGGGGTTAGGGCCAAATCATACACCAGCAATTTCGATGGCACGTACGCTCTTGAGATCTTCCAGGGTGTGGAGTTCCGGGCTCAGGCCACCGTGTATGCAAAGGAATTGCTTGTTCATGACTGCCGCCAGCGGCAAAGCGCAGAAAGAATCCATGCAGGCTTCGTATATAGCTTCCGAGTACTTGTGCTTGCACTCGAGCTTGAAGGTGAAGTAATCAGTCAGATGCCGGCACTCGTGGTTGCCGCGGAGAAGCCAGAGCGTGTTCGGGTACCAGATCTTCAGCGCCCACAGATACAGAACGCACTACCCGGGTGTCAGCTGGGCTACGCATGAGCTTCGCGGCAAAGACAAACCTCGATGCTGAAGTAGCCGCGGTCAACATAGTCGCCCAGGAAGAGATAGCGGGTCTCAGACGGGTCACCGCCAACTTCGAAGAGCTTCATGAGATCGTAGTACTGGCCGTGCACGTCACCGCATACGGTAATGGGCGCATCCATCTCCAACAAATTGGGCTCCGCCTTGAGGACCTCGGTACCCTTGTTGATGATCCAGAGAGCCTGCTCCTCGGTCAGGCGACCCTCGCGATAGAAGTGTTGCTTCAGAAACTGCAGGTTCGGCTTGGAGGGGTCGTTCGGCGACCAGAACTGCTCCATGGTGGGCGGCTGGAAGGCGGGGGCCTGGACATCTGCGGGGGGGGGGGATGTCAGCAAGGCGGGGTGGAGAGCGCAGACAGGTCATTGAGATCGCGGCATACCTTTGATGACACGCTCCAACGTGCTCACCTGGGTGCCGTCCTCCATGGTGTGCAGAGAGAAGTCGATCTCAGGGACGGGCTTCTTCTGGTGGACGGCGCGCACAGCATTCTGGATGTACTGGTCGTTGTTCATTGGCGTATCGGGTGAGTCCATGATGGCGGCGGAGGGAAGACTGTGGGGGGATCGGTCGGGGTGATAGATGGCAAGAGGTCGAGGGAGAAGAGGGGAGCTAGCCCCGGGTGGCGGCTTCGAGCGTGGAGGTACTTTTCTCGACGACGGGCTCGGTGTCGCGGGGGGCGCTAGTCAGGAGGGCGGACGGGTGTCGAGCGAATACGAAGGGTCGCAGGCACGGATTGAGGTTGCTGGACGCGCACTTTCACGAGAAAGGTGGTGTGCGGCAGGTGGGTAGGGCTGAGAGGGTGTGAGGCTGGAGCGAGGACGAAGTTTGGCGCGGGCGAGGGCAGTTTGGCTGCTGTCCACTTGCAGGCGACCGCCTAACTAGTAAGCCGCGGGACGTCGTCGATCAAGCGGCCAAGGGTCCTGTCGGTGGCGGTGAGACGAGCTTCCGGAGCGCGGAACGGAGATTATAAAAGGAGGCGGCAGTGCAATGCTGGACACGGCTGGCTTGCGACAGAGGTCGAGGACGTGGAGAGGCGAGGCGCGGCTGAGGGCAGCGACGCGCGCGATCTTGGAAGCCTCCTCTCCCGCTCACCAAATCCATCGGCAACAACGCCATTCGGCAACGCAGCTGGCGCATCCCCACAAGGGATAGGAGGAGCCACACGCCTGCCCACCGCCCGCTGATCCTCGTCCAGCATGTCGCCACTGACACCACGTCCGAGCTCCCCAAACATCATCACTTTTGTTCTTTTGTTTCCGCCGCTGCCTCCAATGCCAGCACGGGGGGCGTGCACCACGTGCTCCGTCACTCTGGTCCCGCGGTTTGGAAACATGGAGCCAAGCCGTCAAGGCTCAACCGAGCAACCCCGCCATGCGCTGTTGCTGCCTGGCTTGCAGCCTTGGATCCCTTTGTTAGCCACAGCGCACGTGGGGGCTAACTCATGCCGCGCACCCAACGTAGAATTCTAGCCGCGTCTTTTCAATTGCTGTAAGGCTTTACTGCTCTTTTCCTCTCCTTTCTCTCATCATTCTCTTCGCCGCCATCTTTATCATCTTTGTGTGGACGAACACGCCGACACGCTTATCAACCAATTGCTGGCCAATGCGCGCCATATCCTCCATTACCTTTTAGATCTCGTGGCTCTAGCTATCTTCCCTGCGCTGAACATCAGCCTCTAATCTAGCTCTCGTGCATCTCATCTACAATAATCTTGCCTATAGCAGCTCCTTCGCCTCGCTCTCCTTCTGCTTCTTCCACTCCTGGAAATCGAATCCGACCTCCGCCAGCTCCCTGACATCCCTCCTCTCCTCGCCCTTCGCCGAGAATGCGGCCCTGATGTCCGGGAACCGCTCCCGACACCAGTAATGCCACTCGGTCCACCGCGGCGGCACCTTGCCCGCGCCGGGTGTTCCCTCGCCCTCGGCCGTGGCGGCCCAGTCGTGCATCATGTTGATGTAGTCGGCGTCGTTGGGGAACGCCAGCGTGTGGAAGTCGTTGCCGTCGCCGTTGACGGCCAGCGTGTGCAGTTCCCAGGCCCGCATCTGCGTCGCCGCCGGCAGCGTCAACCGGCCGGCCAGCGTCCGCGCTACCGCCGCCGCCTGCACCTCGGCTGTCTGGAACGGGATGATGCGCTGGTTGAGCACCAGGAAGGACAGTGTTGGGTGCGGCGTGTAGAAGACGTGCTTGTACGTGTTTTCCACTCGGGTGCCATCTGTGACGAGCGGTGGCTGCATGTCGGACAGGAAGGGGAGCGAGTAGAGATAGCCCGTGCAGAAGACGATGGCATCAATGTCGGACTCGGTTGTATCGTCTTCGAAGGTCGCGGTGCGCGTGTTGGGGTCGAGGTGCTTGATTGGTGGAACCTCCTTCTTGAACGAATCTTTGCCTCTCGCCATGTACGACTCAGACTTGATCGAGTTGATGAGAGGTACCGAGCAGAAGCCACCAATCTGCTTGCCGATATCGAGACCAGAAGCGCTGTTTCCCACGACAATGACTTTCTGAGCAGAGTTAGCTTGGGAACGGCAGCCTGTCTTGTCCAAGCTGGTGTTTACGGACCTTGTTCTTGAAAGTGTCTGGGGTCCGGTAGAATTTGGAATGTGTGATGCTCCCTGGATGCGCCTTGTGCCACTCCTGAATGCCTTGGATCTCCGGTATGAAGGGGATGTAGAAGTGACCGTTCGCTACTACCACCGCGTCAAAAACTTCCTCTGATGACTCCCCAGTCACGACGTTCTTGGTATTGACGCTCCATTGCTCCTCGACAAGGCCGTCAGTCTCCCTGGATTCCAGGAGCTTCACATCAGCCACCTGGGTTTGGAACTGAATCAGATGCTCCACCTCTTTGGCGTAGTCTTTCAGATAGCGGTCAACTGTCCAGTGTTTGGGGAACAGCTGCGATTCTTCCGGGAACGCAAAGTCATGGAACTGCATGAGCTGCTTGGGAATGTTTGTCTCAAGCAGCTCATACACGGGGGAGATGAACTTGGCTTCTTTCGCGTCCCCGTTGACCACGGCACCGTTGATAGCACCATTAGCGGTAGACTTGATGCCCCAGATGGGTTTATCGAGGTCTTCCTTGGTCGGCCTCGTCTTCGGCACGGCGAAAGAACCATCATCGCGGTCCTCGGGCGTGTAGTTCCACAACCCGCCGGGTGAGCTGCGCTGTTCAAACGCCACCAGTCTTTCGAACCTCTTTTCCGCACTCAAATATCTACAATAAAGTAAGCATCACGACATCAATCCGGCAAACATACGGCTGTATATTGCTCGGCTTCTTCCGATGTTATCACTTTGTGACTCACTTGAGTGCAGCCAGACCACATGGCCCAGCTCCCACAACGGCAACCTTTCTAGCATTGAACCGAAGCGGGCTGCTAATTACAGCATCTGCAGAAGACATGGCGCGTGAAAAGAGTCGAGGTAGCAGGTGTGCGAGCATACGAAGCACCCAAACGGACGAACGGCAGCAAGTAGACCGAGGATAGTCGGAGCCAACCGTCTAGCAAAGCCAAATGCGCAGGTACACTTCTACGTGGGAACAACGAGAAGAGAATGGAGAAGGGACAACGGACGAAGGAACGAAGAAGGCGCGGCTTGCCGAGAAGGCATCCCGGACAAGCTCAGCCCACTTTCTCGCGCCTTTTCACCTGACTCGTGGAGGGAGTTGCACACTTTCGGGGGCCGCAACGAACGACATCGGCTGGCTAACTGGCTGCCCTATCGATAAGACGCGCTGACGTGCTTGCTCTCGTGCTCTCGGCTTGTCGCGGCTGCGGTTCGAGTGCTCGTCATCGAAATTTAGGTTCGCCGCCCGTTTTCCCCAAGCTCGTACTCCCCGCCGAAAGCTTCAGCTGTGTGCCCCACCTCAAAACATGTAGCATTCTTTCGCTTCCGCCTCCGCCTCCGCGATAATCCTAAATAAATAATACTTCATTGCTCCTCGTCTCCCGCCCAACCCGCCATGCTGCGTACCTCTCTCCTCCGCGCATCCTTCGTCCCGAAGACGCCGACGACAGCCCACCGTGCCGCCTTCTCCTCCGCCGCTGCCATGGCGCAAAAACTCCGCATTGGTTACGTTCCGGGTGAGCGATGCCCAGCTCTTCGCACAAATGCCTCAATGGCCCATACAACAGTAGCAGCAATAGCAACAGCTGACACGGCCTCCTCATCGCAGAGCACTTCTCCACACCGCTCCACTTCGCGCACAAGCACTATGGACTCCAGGCGGACCTGGTGCCCTTTCCATCCGGCACCGGCCACATGATCCAGTCGCTGCAGGGCAAGGAGATTGATGTCGGCATTGGTCTCACCGAGGGCTGGGTTGCGGGCATTGGCAAGGCCATCGCCGACAAGGGCGATGCGAATGCTGCGGGCTACAAGCTGGTGGGCACGTACGTTGAGACGCCACTGTGCTGGGCGATCAGCGCGGGCGCGAAGAAGGACATTGATGTAGACGGGCTGCAGGGCAAGAAGATTGGCGTCAGTCGCATTGGAAGGTGGGTGTGGTTACGGGCAGACTGCGTTCGGAGACACGGGGCTGATGCTAATCTATTCTTTAACAGCGGATCCTATGTGATGGGCTTTGTGCTGGCCGACCAGCATGGATGGCTCTCTCAAACTAAGCCGGGCCAGCCGCCCTTTGAAGTCGTCCCCCTCAACACCTTCGCCAAGCTCCGCGATGCTGTCAATGACGGCACTGCTGATTTCTTCATGTGGGAGCACTTCACCACCAAGCGCTACTACGACAACGGCGAGATCAAGCGCATTGGCGAGATATATACGCCGTGGCCCAGCTGGCACATCGTGGCGCGTGATCCGACCGACAAGCGCATGCAGACCATGAGCGACGCCATCAACAAGGGTGTTCAGCATTACAAGGAGAACCAGCAAGAGGCGATCGAATACATTTCGACCGAGCTGGACTACTCTGCGGAGGATGCCAAGGAATGGACTAAGACAGTTCGCTTCGCCGACGAAGTGAGGGGCGTTAACCCGGCCGTGGTGGAGAAGACAATTGAAATCCTGAGCAAGGCCGGGGTCCTGGATGCCGGCAAGTGTGGCGTGGAGGATATGGTCGCAATCAAGCGTGAAGAGAGGGCGGAATAAGCCCAAACAATGATCCTTGCCAAGTTTTGCAACAACTCCATCTGAAACATTCCTCGCGTGATTTACGCGGCGGCCGTCTTTTTTCCACCGCCAGCGATCAAGTCAAGGAAACCCTTCTTACTCATCTCGGTGACTTTCTCGTCCCTCTTGTCCATACCCACGACGCCCTTCATCTTAGCTTCCCTGGAAGCTTGCTCACCCTTCACTTGTGCGGCTCGCACAGCGTTGAACAGCTTCACCACACCCCTTTGCGCTGTCTTCTTTAGGCGGCGCTCCTCCTCTTGAATGCTCTGAGTCGAGACCTCCGGCGTGCTTAGACCCAGAACATCCTTAACACGGCCCTTCTCCAGGAGAGCGTGTTTCTCATCCCGAATCTTGTGGCGGGCCTTTATCTCCAATTTCATATCAACCAGCTCGTGGCCAGCATCGTGTGCGACTCTGCTACGGGACAGAATAGGATCGGCGCGCTTGGCTGTACTGAGCTTGGAACCCAAGATTTTTTGCAGCGATGTTGCGAAGGCTTCTGGGTCATTGCGCTTCTTCTTAGAGCGACCGAGCCCCGTGCTTGAGGCATCAGAGTCGTCATCGTCTTCGACGTCGAATTCATCATCGTCATCCAAGCGAGTCCCTTCGTCATCCGAGGCGTCCGAGGCAGCGTCCTGGAGCTCGGCATCGGAGACATGGTCGTTATCGGCGGGAGCGTCGGCGGGAGCGTCGGCGGGAGCATCGGTAGGAGCATCAGCTAGAGCATCGGCGACATCATTGGCTTCGTCTTCCGAGGAGGCAGCCTCGAAGGTAGGAGCGATTCTTCGCGGCTGCTCATCGCTGCTCTCGTCCTCGCTCGAACTGTGGTAGTACTGGGCCTTGCGTTTGTTGAATTTCTTGGGGCGCTTGGTGTTCTTGCCGCGCAGCTGCTCCGTTCTCTTTCTTTTGAGGGCTACCGGCGTCCTGGAAGGGGCGGGCATGTTTGCGAAGGGTGCGAGTGGTGATGGTGTTGCGCTCCAGGATTCGCCGAACTTTTTTGATCCACATCGCGGCGCCCGGACGCTATCTTTCACTCACCGCCTTCGGAGCTTGGCTTCTCCACTCCCCGCCTGTCGCCGCCGCGCTCCATACACAGCCCGGAATTTCTACCACGTCGACCACTCGCCTACCACCCCGCTCACCTATACCTTCCACACGTTCTCTCGCACAAGCCGCCCATCATGGTCCTCCAAGACCTTGGTCGGCGCATCAACGCCGCTGTGTCAGACTTGACCAGGGCGCCCAATTTGGATGAGAAGGTCGCGCCGCACAAGTACAGCTCTCCGTGCATCCGACTTCCGCTGACTTCCAATACCAGGACTTCGATCGCATGGTCAAAGAGATCTGCAATGCCCTCGTTGAAGCCGATGTGAACATCAAGCTAGTCGCCGGCCTGCGCGCCTCCATACGGAAAGCCGTCAACTTCAAGGACATCGCGCCCGGCGTGAACAAGAAACGCCTAATCCAGAAAGCCGTCTTCGACGAGCTCGTCAAGCTCGTCGACCCGCACTCCGAGGGCTTCAAGCCGCGCAAGGGCAAGTCCAACGTCGTCATGTTCGTCGGTCTCCAGGGTTCCGGTAAGACGACGTCGTGTACGAAGCTCGCCCGCTGGTACTCCGCCCGCGGCTTCAAGTCATGCCTGGTCTGCGCCGATACCTTCCGTGCCGGTGCTTTCGACCAGCTGAAGCAGAATGCGACCAAGGCGAAGATCCCCTACTACGGAAGCTTGACCCAGACGGACCCGGTGGTTGTGGCAAGGGAAGGTGTGGAGAAGTTTAAGAAAGAGCGTTTCGAGATCATCATCGTGGACACCAGTGGAAGGCACAGGCAAGAGCAGGACTTGTTCGATGAGATGATCCAGATCCAGCGCGCAGTAGAGCCCCACCAGACCATCATGGTTCTCGACTCGTCCATCGGTCAGGCGGCGGAATCACAGGCTCGCGCATTCAAGGAAACGGCTGATTTCGGTGCCATCATCTTGACCAAGACCGACGGTGCTGCTGCAGGCGGTGGCGCCATCTCCGCGACCGCAGCAACACACTGCCCCATTGCCTTCTTGGGTACGGGTGAGCACATGCTGGATTTCGAAAAGTTCGACCCACAGCGCTTCGTCAGCAAGCTGCTTGGCATGGGTGATGTCCAGGGCTTGGTTGAGCACGTTCAATCCCTCAAGCTGGACCAGAAGGAAACGATGAAGCACATTCAGGAGGGCATCTTCACCATCCGCGATCTGCGAGATCAGCTCCAGAACATCATGAAGATGGGTCCGCTCTCGAAGATGGCAGGCATGATCCCCGGCCTCTCGGGCGTCATGGGCGGCATGGACGACGAAGAGGGTTCGCTCAAGCTCAAGCGCATGATCTACATCTGCGACTCGATGACCACCAAGGAGCTCGACTCGGACGGCAAATGCTTCACGGACGAGCCGTCGCGCATGACGCGCGTGGCCATGGGGTCGGGCACGAGCGTGCGCGAGGTCGAGGAGCTGCTGTCGCAGCGTATGCTGATGGGTGGTATGGCCAAAAAGATGGGCAAGGGCATGAAGAACCTCCAGGGCAAGCAGGGCCAGGCCGCCCTCGGCAACAAGCAGCAGCAGCAGGCCGCCCTCAAGCGTCTGCAGTCGATGGGCGGTGCGGGCGGCATGCCCGGAATGGGTGGCATGGGCATGCCGGATATGAGCTCGCTTATGAAGATGATGGGCGGTGGTGGCGGCGGCCCCGGCGCGGGTGGTATGCCGGATATTGGCAACATGGATATCGGCAAGATGATGTCGATGCTTGGCGGTGGAGGCATGCCTGGTGCTGGCAGGGGTAGGAGATGAGAGGAGAGCAAAGAAAAGATAAAACATGATCGCA
Organism: Diplodia corticola; assembly: GCF_001883845.1. NCBI lineage: Eukaryota > Fungi > Ascomycota > Dothideomycetes > Botryosphaeriales > Botryosphaeriaceae > Diplodia > Diplodia corticola. The sequence goes on from NW_017971510.1 coordinate 281,099, forward strand.
TGGAACGGTTTGGGCTCTCCTGGATACGCTACATGAAGGGGATAGAATCATCCATTCCAGACCTTCGGCTTAGGTCGGCCAGGCCATGTGGGGTTCTGGTGCATTTACGGAGTCCGGCGCTGTGGGAAGGACGTGTGAACAATGACGGGCGTAGTCGTTGGCTTGAAATTGCAATAAGCGCGCACACGGCTTATTTCTTTGTTGTTGGATGAATGCGCTGAAATGAAGCCTATCCGTAATACACATACTCCTGCTTCAGGGCAGAGAAATCCAGTAATACGACGACAGAACGGATTCTTGCCGCTCTTTGAAAGCCTATTATTCCTTGCATTGGTTGACCTTTATGCCTTTGCACTAAATTCTTTTGTTGAGGCTGCATTGTAGACTTATTTTTAATACAACTGATGCATTGTCCATCGAAATTACTGTTGCATTTCGTTGCAAAAACCGCAATTCACAATTTTTTCTCTCATTTGTTTCTCATGTATTTCCCATTCCATAGTAACGGGAGAATCCAAACATCTCAGATCAATGAAATAGTATCGACCTCATCCTCTAGCCTTCACTAAGAAATTCTCCGTCCATGAAGCAGTGCAAATAGCCGTCGCCGATGACCGTAAATAACGGAATAGGTGCTAACCTTCCATCAACCTTATCACTTCGTGACTTCGACGTAGGAGTGTGATCTTCATCCAAGGACTATATAGACGAGAGCATCTGGAGCTGCCTCTTCACTAGCCATCCCAAGTTTCCGTCTTTGGTGACAAACATCGAACTCCACTGAGTCATGTGTTATGTACTGAAACTTACGTGATCAATTGGAAGACTGGATACCGATGACTCGACATTCCCTTAAAGGTAAGTTTTTAATGAGCGGCTTTTCGGGCTGTCGTGTTGGCAGCCTGGTTGTTGGCCCATCTAGGGCCTACCGAATTTCATCCGTCTCTCTTTGCCTGTGGGCAGTGTTGTTCGAAAGTAGCTATGGCAATGAACAATAGCCACGAAGAAGAATGGTGGTCGAGGTTAAGGTTGACTTTATAGAGGGTTGTTAACAAGCACGCACGTATGAAGCTCGCTCAGCGTAGCTCCCGCCACCAATGCCGTGTTATAGAACAGCGAATGGCCAAGTCTACGCCGAAACTCGCCGCGAATGGTTGGAAGGTCATGCGGAGATCAGGAGGATACACCTCGGCGGTGCTGTGACATCCAGGAGATATTCTAGAAGAGGTGAGTTTCGTACTGATATCTACGACAATAGATACACCATGGGCTTTGTCCAGGATAATCTCCTTCCCACCCATCAGTCCGGCGCCGGAAGACATAACGCTCCAATTCTATACACCGAGAACTCGAAAAGGAAAACCACACCAGGCACGGAACACACACAATAAAGATACAAACGCCGCTAACCCACCCATCTTTCCCCAAGTTCATCATCGTGAATAGTACATGTGAATGAGGAGTGTGTTGGGATATCAAAAAACAGGGAAGCTGCCTCGGCCATCTTCAAAACAATCGTTCCGTTAGGGAAATCGTCAATTTCGCCGTCCACTCTTTCAAATCATACGATGCGTCTTTCCTTAACCCCGAAGCCTTCTCGACCTGATCCTTGAACCTTCTAAAACTCACCGCCACCGCTTCCCCCTAGCATAGCCGCGCCCCATACTCCAACAAGCCCCCAAAATCCGACTCTCCAGCCGCGCACCAGACCAACCGCACCTTGGCCCTTGCTCTGTTTCTGCTGCTGGTACCTGACTACGCCGGCCGCGGTCGTGCGTGCAACGGGCGGCGCTCCGGGACCCGGCCCGGTGCTACCCTCGTCGCGTACGATGTACCACATGGTCCCCAGCACGCCGCGGTACGGACCGACGTTAACGACGGTAGGAAGGGGTTCAGGCTGGAGCGGGGCCTGCGAGCGCTTCATCGGGCTGCGCGAGCGGGACTGTCGGCTGGACGATGAAGAGCGGAAGGAGCTGTAGGCGGAAAAGTTGGCCTGGCGCGCGGCGTGCTCCGTTAGGATGCTTGCTTGGCCACGACGGAGGACGGTTTCCAGGGGCAGCTTGATGAAGAGCTCCGTCGCAGAAGAGAGGAAGGCGCAAACGGAGTAGGTAGCGGGCGTGAGGACAGGGTCGATATGCAAAGAGGAGCGGAGGAAGAGCGGGGTCGAGGCGGAGATGAAAGTCGGGATTGTAGAGTGCAGAAGCGTGATGGGCAGTAGGGGTGCTGGGATGCTGAAGGTAGGAAGAGCGCGGAGATTTGGCAGAATATGGCGCGGTGCGGTGGTCGATGGTGTCATGAGAATCCTACGCAATGTCAGTATACCAGTTCCTCAAGGTCCAAGCCGAGCCGGGATGTGCTGAATGCTTACCGTGTGCGGACCATGTCAAGTGGGGCGAGCACGAGGCCTGTGATGCCCGCTGCAGCAACAGCAACAGCCAGGCTGGTGATGGGGTTTGGACTATCTACCACATCCAGGCCCCCTCCACCGACACCGTAACCGCCCAAGAGCCCGGGATCGGGCACATTGAGAAGGGCGGATAGCAAACTTCGTACCCAAGTTTCAAGAGTCTTGAGTAGGAAGTTGTAAACAAACGTCGAGTTTGTGCCCTTCCACACACCCCATGCACCCTCTTTCGTCCATAGCTGAGAGAGAACTTCTAGTAGGGAGTCTGAACGCTTCAGGTCAAGCTTATAGGCATGTGATAGCGGTTGGCTAGGCGGAGTTGGGCGGGACGAAGGGCGCGGGCGCGGAGAGCGTGAGTCGGAACGCGAGGCAGTCGAAATGTTGGAGTGAGGAGCAGCAGAGGAGAAGTAGGAAGGAGAGTCGTCGCCTGAATCAGAGTCCGAGAGATACTAGACGTTACAATGAGCTCGAAGTCCGAACAAGGAAACATGTCACATGCAAGAGAGACAAACCTCGTTGTAGCGGGCACGGGCTGAAGCGGCTGCGCGTTTTCGCGCATCTTCAGGATCCAACAGGCCTCTCTGTTGGTCCGATGGCGGCGAATGCAGCTGCAGCACCGTCTTGGCGACTTCAAAGGGCTGCGCGAAGAGCACCGATGTGTAGTTCCAAACCGCCTGGTCAAGCAGCTTCTTGGCCATCTCGGCCACGGTTGGGCTGCCGTCACCCAAGCTCAGGTCAACGCCATAGTCGAGGTCGTTCAGGATATCGCGCGCCTGAGAGCCGAAGCTTGGTTTGGGTGGTGACGCGGACGGCTTGGCCGCAGGCGAAGCGCGCGGGGCGGCATTGGAAACGGGGTCGCTGGGCAGGCCGATGGACGGCGGTATGTAGTAGGGCCGTAGCGGATTGGGTTGGTCGCGCGACGTAGCCATGAGGGGCTCGAGAGCGTGGTGGCCGTGCCGAGAGAAGGCGTTGTCGTCGTCGTCGGGAGAATGCATGACGGGACTGGTGGTGCGGCTTGCGAGCAGAAAGCTTGACGAATCGCCGCGCTCCGAGAGCCATGAAATAATCCAGCCGTTCGCCGATCCCGCCTCGACACTTTCCGCCGCCCACCCAGCAGCACCCACACCTTCCGTCTCCCAACAGTCCCGCCTGGTTGTTGCCGTTCTCTTCCTACGCCATGCCGTCGTCTACCAGCGCCGTGCGCATCCTCCTCCGGGCCTCAACTCCCCGCGCGCGTCCCGCCTCTGCCCATGTCCAGTCGACATGGCAAAGATTCCTCCAGACTGCGCCGAAGCCCTTCACTCCCGCCCGGCCAGCACACCAGCTGTCACGGACATGCAGCGTCCGAGCGCTCGCAAAAGACACGTCGATTTGCCAACCATTTGCGTCCAAGCGGGAGTTCTCTACCTCGCCTGCGCGGCAGCATGGCCACCTCCACACTCCAAAGCCAGGCGAAGAGTGAGTTTCCAGAAAGCAATCTGTAAAGCCGGGGGCTGTCCCCGCAATGTGTAGAATGCCGTGGAGCTGATTCAGTCCATTGTTGACAGGCGGAAGGTGACTTTTATCGACAAGGACGGCGACGCACACACCTTCGAGGTTGCTGACGGGGACAACCTACTGGACATTGCTCAAGAAAACGACATCGAGATGGAGGGTTCGTTCCACACCTTTCAGTCAGTGTTGGAGATCAATGGCACCTCGAATTGATCTCATAGGGTATACCGGCGCATGCTGACTCATTCCCTCACAGGCGCATGCGGCGGTTCCTGCGCGTGCAGCACCTGCCATGTCATTGTCGAAGATAGCGACCTATATGATCGTATGGAGGAGCCTGATGACGACGAAAACGACATGCTGGATCTCGCTTTCGGACTTACGGAAACCAGCCGTTTGGGTTGCCAGGTCAAGATGAGCAAGGAGCTGGACGGCATGGTCGTCAGGCTGCCTAGCATGACACGGAACCTGCAGGCGAGCGACTTTGCTGAAAAGTGAAGGGGTTTCTTATTTCCCATCCACGGAATACCTACCGTGAGTCTTTCTTACCGAAAGAAGAGAGAAGAACCGGGATGAAAAGCGGAGAATACGCGAGGCTACATAAGCCATGTAAAATTTTAGGGACAGGACCGTAATACGGAGAAAATACCACACTGGCGAGCCAGCGGGTAGCTACAGACACGACCGCATGATTTGGATTGGGTTTAGACGGACTGTACTATACGCATCGGAGTTTGGATAACTGGAAATGTACAAAGCTGTACTCCGTATTTAAGCGAACACTTTTTAGCTTTAGAGCTTTATGACGCTAATAGCCATTCGGTCTCCTCTCCACCTTGCTTCCCTTTTCTTTTTCTTTTCTTTACCAAATGTTTGCGTCTTCTTAGCGTAGGGCCCAGAGACGGCGGCGACGGAAGGCATTACGTTGAAGAATTAGTGCTAGAGAAGGAGCGATCGATATCCCAGCTCGCGGGGATGACCTGTTTCGCTCGTGAAAGAGATATAAGGATGTTTTAGCAGGGCGGAGCGGGGCGGGCGAGCCAAGCCTCCAGAAGGCGGTGGACGGCGGAAGGCGGGCAGCGACGTCGATTTGGCATCTATCCGCAGCTCCTCCACCACCACATCCAACTTTTGAGCGCGCAATGCTACGCCCTTGAATATCCTTGCCCTCTCACCACAGTCTCTGCACATCGCCCCTGCACGCGCGTCGCTTTCACCATGGCTTCCGCTCTGTTCTTCCTCGACCTCAAGGGCAAGGTAAGGCCAGAACACCAGCTTCGCAGCTACTCAGGAGAATGCACGGCGACATGCTGACGCACCAGGCAGACCCTCCTTGCCCGCAACTACCGAGGTGACATTCCCATGTCTGCCGTCGAGAAATTCCCCATTCTGCTCAGCGAAGCCGAAGAGGAGAGCTCCGCCGTGCCACCGTGTTTCTCGTCCGAAGGCATCAACGTCAGTCCTCCCCCGCTAGCACCTCCGTGCCCGAACGCTCCGTCGCTGACATTTCCTTTTACTCCAGTACCTCTACATCAGACATAACAACCTCTACCTGCTCGCTCTCACGAAGCGCAACACCAATGCCGCCGAGATCCTCCTCTTCCTGCACAAGATCGTTGAGGTCTTCACCGAGTACTTCAAGGAGCTGGAGGAGGAGAGTATAAGGGACAACTTCGTCGTCATTTACGAGCTACTTGACGAAATGATGGACTTCGGACACCCTCAGACTACCGAGAGCAAGATACTACAGGAGTGCGTCGCCCGCCGCCCGCCGCCCGATGTTCGGAGCTCTGCTAACCACGCGATGCGTGCAGGTACATTACGCAGGAATCGCACAAGCTCGAAGTCCAAGCCCGGCCGCCCATCGCCGTCACCAATGCCGTGTCCTGGCGTAGTGAAGGCATCCGCTACCGCAAGAACGAAGTCTTCCTCGATGTCGTCGAATCACTCAACCTTCTCGTCTCGGCCAACGGCAACGTGCTGCGCTCCGAGATTCTGGGTGCTATCAAGATGAAGTGCTACCTCTCCGGTATGCCCGAGCTGCGACTGGGCTTGAACGATAAGGTTATGTTCGAAACTACGGGAAGGGCGACGAGGGGCAAGGCGGTCGAGATGGAGGACGTCAAGTTCCATCAGTGCGTGCGCTTGAGTAGGTTCGAGAACGATCGGACCATCAGCTTCATTCCGCCGGATGGAGAGTTCGAGCTCATGAGCTACCGGTTGAACACTCAAGTCAAGCCGTTGATCTGGGTCGAGTGCATTGTCGAGAGTCACTCGGGTAGCAGGATAGAGTATATGCTCAAGGTAAGTCATCATACATCCCTGTCATCACAAGAATAGCGCTTTTAAGCTAATACACTCCAGGCGAAAGCACAATTCAAGCGGCGCAGCACGGCCAACAACGTGCAAATCATCATTCCCGTGCCCGATGACGCCGATAGCCCGCGCTTCCGCACCAACATCGGCACCGTCCACTACCAGCCTGAGACCTCGTCGATCGTGTGGAAGATCAAGCAGTTCGGTGGTGGCAAAGAGTTCCTGATGCGCGCCGAGCTTGGCCTGCCTTCGGTCCGCGGCGACGACGAGAAGGGTGGCGGTATGATGGGTGGTTTCGGCGGCAGCATGGGCGGCGTTGGTAGCGGTAAGGGCAAGAGGCCTATCAACGTCAAGTTTGAGATCCCCTATTTCACCACATCCGGTATTCAGGTGCGGTACCTGAAGATCATCGAGCCCAAGGTAGGTCTCTTCCACTTCTAAGCGTCGTTGGCCAGAGTTCTGACATTTTCCATCAGCTGCAATACCCCTCGCTGCCGTGGGTCAGGTACATCACGCAATCCGGCGACATCGCCGTCCGCTTGCCCGATGTGCAGTAGTTAATGGGGAAATCCTCAATGGAAGGGAATTACCAAAGATTTGGTGCCCAGGGCGTTTAGGGAGGCCTTCTTCTGTCTTTTGTTTCTTTTCATTGCTTCGAGAATCGACGATTTCTGAATGAGCTCGTCGACGATTCTGAAACATCCGAAATGAAATGCATGCATGGCACGGCAAGGCATGGCATGGCTGGCTTGTGGGCTGGGACGAACTGATTTCACGGCTTTTTTTTAGAGCAAAGCTTTTTTTTTTTTTTGAGGGTGGCCTAGCTGTTAGCTGGAGCCTGGACATTTTTTAGGGTTTTGTTATTCTTGTCTTCTACCGTACTACTACGATAATGGCCGATTCTGATACGAACGGAGAGCTTCGACCGAGTGAGAATGAGGTGGGACGGGTGGAAGATGACTAACTGACGAGTTCGAATGATGTTTTCTTTCCGTTGCGCGTGGTAGGTTGCAAAAAGCTTGCTCTTCGCAAGCTCTACTCGTAGAGAATCACACATCTTGTTCATGTAGATAGTTCGAGCCCACCGTTGGCTAAGATCGTATCCCTTGGAGCACTTACATCATCGCCCGAATGCCCATGTTAACTACACACATTGGTGGGGAAAATGCTACATGTTATTGTGTATGGTATTACCGTAGGGATGGAGGTGCTTTCGATTGGCTTTTTCCTGCTTCTTTAAAAGTGAGTCACAAAGATGGGAAATGCTAGGCACGGCAGTGTACAATCTACAAGGACACGAGAGTTATTGGAGTGAAGTGATAAGAGACGGAATGAAGAATCTCTTCTTGTATTTCTTGGATTCTTTGTTTCATCTCAAGGGCGAAAGCCAAACAGTAATGTAAACAGGAACCCATACTGAAATCCCAGCTCAAAAAACCCGAAACCTTAGCAAACCCAAGTTCCTAAATGCAAGGCTCAACCTCCGCTAATGGTATCTCTCCCCCTTCGTGTTCTCGAACGTTAATGCGTGTGCGTGATAAAATGGTATACAACAGCAAGAGCAGCGCGACTAAGCAAGCAAGCCATGTTTGTTTGTTTTCTTCTTTCGTCATGATCTTCGTTACTAGAATGCGTAAAGCAGCGATGATGATACGAACGGTAGGCTGGCAGAAACAAGGTGTGGTGATGGTGGTCGTGGAAGGGACAGACTGACGAAGACAGAAAACGCCAATGTGAAGTAGAGGTATCCGCCGCTATGCAAAGAGTAATAAAGTAGGAAAGATCCCCGAGCCTGACCAACCATGGGGAATAAGAAAAATGACCCAAGCCTACAAGGATACAAAAACAAAACAGCTAGACTAAAAATATGGGTCGACTTTTTTGGTGTTCTGATAAGCCGCCGAAGACATCCCAGTTGAGTTATTGACATAGAATAGAAGAAAGAAATAATGCAGGTTGGAGTAGGTAGAGCTTGGGGTAGGTTGATGTTACTCAGAACCTACTCCACCTGTTTGCCAGGGCCTCGGTCCACCGCCCATACAAAACGTTGGCGAGGTCGCTAGTGTGGTCCATACCGGGTTTGCTGTAACCAGGAAGTTTCCGCTCATCAATGTGTGCAGAGCCCCTGCGCCCTTCGCTACTGGCGTTGCTGCTGTTGCTGCTGTGGTCACTGCTGGCGACGCTAATGGCGCTTTGGCGACGGCGGTGGTTCGACTTGAGATGCGGGCTGTTTTGGGCTATGAGAAGCTTGCTCCTTGCCGAGGCCGGGGGAGACAAGTTTGAATCATAGAACGGATCATTGGTTTTGTGATTGGATGAGGTAGGCGAAAGAACAGCAGGGGCGTGGCTCTTTGTCGGGGTCATCGGCACGTTGGGCATACCAGATGGAGCCACTCCCAGGGCGGCTGCCAGTTTTGGATCTGCCTGAATCCTGTCGATCATGTTGCGCAGGAGCAGGAATTCGCCTTCTGGGTCTACCCTGTCCAGTGCAGACCAAGCCTGTGCGGCTTTCGCCAGAGCATCTCGCTTCTGCTGGGAACCGGTCTGAGCATGGGTCTCTTGGAAGGCGCCATCTACGGCTTTGACGTAGGCACGACGGCCCATGAGCGATTCCTTGGTCAGCCGAGACACTGTGCCCGGGGCACCTCCAGTTAGCGGTGGAGTGTTTTCGTTCTGCTCGGAAATCAGCGTATCTGCTGAGGAGAAGGAAGCATTTATGTTCGAAGAGCGGGAGGAGACCTCTTCTGGGTGCGACTCAAGTGCAGCTGAAGAGTCACGGCGGAACTGGCGAACAGTCGAGTGGCCATTTCCGAAAGACATATCAACGGCCAGGGGCTCGCGGGCGGCGCTGTTCCGGCGAGCGGTCGAGGGGGCCGATCCTTGGTTGAAGGTTGCATTCGAGTGCCTCGATGACGGCCGTCGGAGGGCCGTGCCCGTCTTGAAGCCACTGCTTGGGGCAGACGTGCTCAGAGGCGTGGAGTCGAGGTCGAGCTTCTCCATCAGCTCCGTAGGGAAATCGGCCCGGGAAGGAATCCGCTTTCTCTGAGTCTTGATGGGCTTAACGGTATCAAAGACCCACTCATCATCCTCTTCCTCGTCCTCGTAGTTGGCGGGCATATTGCGCCTAGGGTCAAGATCAGCAACACATCATCCAGAAGAGCGAAGATGGTACCCACATTGTCTCCTCGTAATACTTGGGATGAGAGTGCTTGGTGCTTCTCGCATCATACATTCTCCTCCGCTCGATGAGCTCCTGCAGGGCCTCGACTTTCCCAGCACGTTGGATAAACTTATGCTTAAGAAGCTCCTTGGCAGTGGGTCTCCTGTCCGGATCCTTGACGAGGCAGGAGGCAACGAAGTCTTTGAAATCCTTGGAGAATTCACTGCCCTCCAGGCGTGGGGCAGCCGCCTTGGGAATCTGGAACAGAACCTTCATGGGATGGGTGTCGGCATGAGGCGGCTCTCCCTTTGCCAGTTCGATGGCAGTGATTCCCAGCGACCAGATGTCGGCCTTGAAGTCATAGCCCATCTCTTGAATAACCTCGGGTGCCATCCAGTAGGGTGTTCCGACGAAGGTCATGCGTTGAGATTTGATGTTGGTCAGCTGAGCAGCGACACCAAAGTCGGCGATCTTGACCTTGCCGTTCTGGGCGAGGAGGATGTTGGCAGCCTTGATATCACGATGGATCTTGCCGGACTGGTGGAGGTAGTCAAGGCCAAGGAGGAGCTCACGGCAGATGATGGCCGTGTGGGCTTCGCGAAAGGGGCCCGGTTTCATCTGTTTGGCCGTCAGCTCATCTGGCCATATCCACAGCCGAGTGTTGTGCGCTCACCAGATCGAGGCACGAGCCACCGCCCAAGAACTCCATGACAATCCATAGCTTGACACCGCGCACAAAGCTGGTCTTGTACTGGGTGACGAAGTCACTGGCACAGGTGCTGAGCAGGGCAATCTCCTGCTGGATTTCGCGAATGTCATCGTCGCTGCCCTCAAGGTCGATCTGCAAGGCCGCGGTCAGCATGGGTGGGCACAGGACGCGTCGGGTGCGGTGCGGCGGCAGAGGGACGTACGTGCTTGATGGCGACAATCTCGCCGGTGGACTTTTCAATGGCCTTGTAAACGACGCCGAAGCTGCCGCCTGCAGGGTGGTCAGCGAGTGAAGCAGCTGGGGGACGGACGGCACGTACTGCCAAGCTCCTCGAGCACCTGGTAGTTGTCGGAGTCCTGTAGCTGCATGGCTCCTGTGTTTCTCCGGATGGAGGGGTGTGCGAGACAGAGTTGTAGTGTGCAGGTAGCACCAGGCGCGCGCCTCTTTGGGGGATAGAGATGCCAAATATGAATGCTGGAGGTTGGGGCCCGGGCGTGCGGGCAGCTTCAGGTCATGGGCGGGCGCTATGGCATTGGCAGATAGCGGTGACGATGCGCATCTCCACAGTAACCGAGCGAACGAGAGAGCGCACGATGATCTGCGCGTCGCCGCGACCAGCCCAACGCCAGCCACCGAGAACGCCAGACGCGAAACGCGTCGGCTGCCCACTTCAGCCACTCCGATCGCGCGCGCGCGCGCAAGCGCAAATGCAGCGGTGCAAACGCCATGGAGAACCCGGTCCGGCTGATGCTGTTGTTGCTGAGGCGTGGTTCCTGCAGCAGCACGCCCGCGCGCGCAAGCAGGTTCTGGCTCGCCAGTAGCAGGGCACACGCCTTGGGCTTATTGGCCCCGGCTGCGCCACGCCTCTGCCTACGGCGGCTCTTTTTTTTCGCCGTTCGTCAGGCTCCCGCCGTGTTGACGTGCCGCCCGTCGCGGCCTAGCCTGGAAACTCTATCAGGGTCAGCCTTACCGGAAGTCGCGACACTTCGCTCGTACGGTGGTCTTCACTCGGGCTGACCGTCCCCTTGCAATTTCCATGACCTCATCGTCGGCAATTTTTCTGCGGCGTTGGGCGCGTGTCGACAGCCCAATGACGGGTACGCGACACGGCGTGCAGCTGCAGCGCCCCATCGCGTCATTCCCGCGGCGCTACATGGGACACGCCCCGCTCACCGCCCGGCAGATAAGCATCCCCGCCAACACCAAGTGGGCCATGACCGTCATGTGCCGCTCCGGCGGCGATCAGGCCCTGGAAACACGCCGATTGCTCGGCACGCGTGACTCGACCCAGAATACTTCGACAGCCCTGCTCGAACTGCCAACTTTCCGCGGCCGATCCGCCCCCGACTGGACCGATCGAGCTCGCCTCATTCTGAATTCGCACCGGCCCGCAGCGAACCAGTGGGTATCGCGATCCGGCGCTGCCGTCAGATGGGACCACGTCGCTAGATTCAGCGTTCACGCGGCCTCTCCCAGCCACCCCAGCGTTCACCGCTCCTCATTGGCGCAGCGCCCTATTCTCGAACAGTATGCAGGCGCACTAGCCCTCCTCTAAGGCCGATCTAAGACGAGCGACCAGAGGCCAATGGGTTGACAAGCGATCCGACGGTCTGGAAAGCTTTGGCTTTACGCCAAAATGCTTCCAGAACAGCGGATGTGGATATTTCCGTCACGTCCCTTGAAAGAAAAATCCAGAAGGAAAAAAAAAAAGGGTAGTGATTTGTGACCAAGGCACTTCGGGCCGCGGTCTGGGCAAGCTAGCCGTGTACTACAACGCAATTTTCCATCCGCGTGAGCTCCAGTGTCGGGCGTCAGCTGTGGGTGGGTGGGGAGGTGAGTGGGTTGGAGGGCGCTGCTTGAGCTGCTTGATGAGAGCTTGTGTGGTTGCACTCGATTCGCGACCGTTCCATGGGCCACGGGTGGAGCTGTCGAGATCGACGGTACTTAAGGGAGCTCATCTTGCCTGTTCATGCGTAGCGGATGGCCAAGGCGCATTAAAGTCAGCGTGCATCAAGCGGCAGCAGACTGCAGCGACAGCTCGCAGGCGTTGGAGGGGAGCAGCCGACCTCTTTTGTAGGGTCCTGCCAGCCACCCGCTTCTCCGCAAATCACGTCGTCCACGACCGTTTTGGCGGCCGTTTCTGCCCGTGCGTTGCCCCGGGGACTGCCACCTGCGTGCGCTGCTGCACGACGCCGGCGGAGATGGCGTTCGCGCACACTGTGCCACGGCGGGCCAGGGCAAATAAGACGCGGCGATCTGCCTTACTATGCCATTCCGCATTCAAGCCCGCCCATGTCCGACCTCGTCCCTTCCAGTTGGCCGACGCTGAGCAGGAGCCTCGTTGTTCTTGGAATTGGCATTGGCCTGGCGCTGTCGGCCTCGACGTTTGCCCATTGGCGCGGGCGGCGCATAGGCTTTGCGCAAATCTCGCTACTGCTGGTCGCTGGCCTGCTGTCGCCGCGTGCGCGACCGCAAGCACCGCCTGCCCTCCCGCCGCAGCTTTCGAAACATCATGCCGGAGACGAACAGCTTCTTCTGACTGACCTGGCCGACAACATGGACCTTCATCCGGCCGCGCGTCAACGTCCCGCCGAATCTGTGCGCGAGCTTCCCGACCGCGACCCAGACCTCACGCCTTCAGGGGGCCCACTCCCGTGCGCCGGTGCTTCGTCCAGCATGCCTCCTCCACCTCACCCAAATTCCCGGGGGCACCACCACTCTCATTCCACCTCCAGCTCCGTCTCCACGCTCCCTCACCCGCCGCCAATGCCCGCCCACGCTCGCTCAATGTCGCATGCCGACGCAACCACCGCCCGCCAGCACAAACGTCTTTCCCTCAATTTCCCCGTTCCTGTGCAACCCGCCTCGCCCGGTCACATTCCGTCGCCCCGCCGCGCCCGCCCAGCCTCGTGGATTGGCGCCGGTCCTGTGCGCCCCGACGCTTTCCAGTCTTCGCTCGCATCCCCTCCGCCCGACGGCAACTTCTTCACCGCGCTGGCCGCCCAGGAACGACGGGTCTTGGAGTTGAAGGATGAGCTTGCAAAAGCCGAAGAACACCTGAAGGACTTGAAGAAGCAATGGGCAAACCAGGAGGCTGCTCGTAAAGGCCAAAAGGAGGGCTATGGCTTCCATCCGCTGCGCCCGCTCAACACCAACATGCCCAACCTCGGCATAATTGACGATGATCCGGATGGCCCCAGCTGGATGCAGAAGGAGATGGAGCGCAGAAGAGCTATTCTGCATGGCCAACGGAGCTCGAACCGGAGGGTCTTTAGCGGATCCCGCCATACTCGCACCCTCTCCTTGCTGTCTCCTGACAAGACCAAGCCCGATACATCCTTCCCCAAGCCCGCTGCGAGAAGGTCAGATGACTTGCCCAGTCGCGCCCCTAGTCGCATACGCTCCTCCACCACGCCGGATATCACGAATGAATCATCCGAGCAGATGGAACAGGGTGATGCGCTTGTACGCACCGGGAAGCAGATGGCGACAGACTTCAAGGACGGCCTGTGGACATTCTTCGAGGATCTGCGCCAGGCCACGGTGGGCGATGAGGCCATCTCTGGCACGCCGACTCGCGCTGGCTACCCAGTCCGCCGTCAACCCAGCGGAGCAAACACCGCCTCCAGCTCGTCTACCAGCCTCAGCCGATCAAAAAGCATGGGCCACGCGCGCAAGCCGAAATCGTTGCAGCCTTCCGGTGATGGATCCGCGCTGATAGACATCGAGACGGACTTTTGGAAGGAGCATGGGATCGAGGCACCCAAACCCGCCGTCGTCAAGCACACCAAGTCCACCACCACTCCGCAGAAGGTTCAGAACCGCTCCAGTCAGAACTTCGAAGATAGTTGGGAAGACTGGGAGACGCCACCGAAAGACGACAAATACGTTCCCGGCCACTCGAGCACTAACAGCTCAGTCTCCGAAGGCCAGGCTTCCCACTGTTCTGACGGCAGCAGTCCGCGGACCAGTACTAGGTACGTAAAAACGCAAGGCCAGGTATGTCAAGTTCAAGTTTTAGAGGGGTCAAGCTTCACAGAAAGCAGAACACTGCTGTGATGCAACCACAACCGTCCGTCACTCAAGCTTGAACTTGTGGCCTTTCTCGACTAGAATTTCTCGATGACCTCGGACTGGCTCGTTGACACTGCAATTTCCAGCTCGGGCCCCGGACTAGCACCTCTCGATCTCGGCAAAGTCCGCGAAGCGAAGCGCTCCTCGACGGGTCCGTCCTCTCCGTGGCACGCCCTGAGCAAGCTCTCACCTAGCAACGTCAAACGCGCGGCCTCCAACTTCATGGACGAATGGGAAAAGAGCATCACTTCACCGACCGAAGGTTCCATGGCCGAAGCCGAGGCCCTGCAGGAGTATATCGCCTCCATGACTCCACCCAAGACCAGCAAGGCTGAATGATTTCTTTCGACGCAGTCTTCACATACTCACAACGGTGGTCTTGTGTTGATTTTCTTATCCGCTTCTCCCGGGCATTTTCGTCCACTTGGATTTCGCTCGTCCGGCGCCGTGCGCACATATACACGATCCTTCGCCTATCCACACGGCTGAGATTACTTGATGAGTCATGGCTTTCCTACTTTTGTTTATTCTTTTTTTATCGGTTCAAGGGAGGGATTTCCCACCTTCATTGCATAGGTCTTGAAAGACACGGATGATTCGACGTTTCTACTTCTCGGATAGGACGATGAAGTTGGTGTTTTGTTTCGTGTTTAATGTTGATGCTTTACACAGCATGATAGAAGTTTGCTTCGTGTATATACAGATTGTATTAGATTCTGGAAAAGACACAGAAGAAGCGCATGTCTCAATGAATGGTTCATTGAGACTCTGGAGAAAGAGTTGGTTCAAGGGGAAGGGGATGGTGGCAAGGTATCGGGTTACAAGAATTGTGCAAATTGATAGTCACATGCGGTGTGTGACTTTCCACAGCCACTCCCTGTACCTTCAAGACCACGATTGAATTGTACGCTTATCTATGTAGAAGATGCGCGATGATCTCCGAACAGGCGATTGACAAGCCATCCGACCCCATGGCTGCGTTCCTTCGAAGTATCCAGGACCGTCGAACGTCAGATGGAATCCTCCACCTCCGGCGCAGGATAACAAGGAGTCCTCGTAGACTACGAAGGTTGGGTTCTTGACAAACCCTCAAGCCAACACTAAAATGGCAACTCGTTAGCTCCTCAAGGCCACGGATCTCTTAGCCACCTGCGACCATGGGCTCCGCAGATAAGGAAGGGCAGAAAAAAAAAGATGATGATGGTACCGAGCTGGCGTTCCGGGATTCGCTGACCCTCGGACCGGGTGATATCGTCTTCGCCGCAGAGATTGTAGTACACATCTCCCGCGTTTGCCCCAAATATGACCTTCGATACGAGGAACTGGCGGGTGTAGTGTGGACGTAAGCGTACGGTGTCTCCTACCGCAAACCCTGCCCGGGACAATGGTACATGCAGGCCCATGATTTTATGAAAGACAAAACGGGGTTCCGATCTTGGCTTGTAGATAGGTGTGAATTTCGGAAGGTCGATAATCAAGATGGCCAGACTTCAGGCAGCAGCAACTTCGTAAAGATAAAGCGGGGCAGACGCTTATGTGACTGCACAACGACGTAGCCAATTATACGCAGTGTAGCTGAGCCACTCATCAGAACGTCATGGCCAGTTCCGATCAGCCTTGTCCACTTCCACTTTTCCTACTTCTTAAGATGTCGCTCGATGGTGAGTGCCCACCCAAACAAAAAGTAGCTGCATCTGCGTACATAACATACGACGCAAGTGGAAGCTGCCAACGCGACTACCGGCGTGGCGGGTGTAGACGCGAGGCAGACGGCAGTCGGCGTGCGGAAGAGAGCATCGCATGAAAGGCTTGTTAAAGCAGGTTCGTGATCGTCAACGCCTCAGGCTCTGACGTTGACTTTCGGCTCAAGCAAGCGAATACCGCAGTGGATGCCCGTTGTACTCTTTCCAGCTCGCGCTGGGGAAGGACTTCAAGAATTTCCGCCGCTTCAAAACAGTGCGCATGCGGATGCTTCTTGTGAAACAAAACTCAATAGCGGCCCTGGAACGCAAGCTCAAAACAGCCGACGATGAAGAGGTGGCCGAGCTACGTCTCGGATGCTTGGAGCGCGACAATAACGAGGAAAGGGGGAGGGTCCTCAGAGAACTCGACACTGCCCTCAAGGACTACGGCAAGTAACGTGTAGCAAAGGCTCCGAACAGGTTCGTAGCTGATATCATCAGATGACCTTTTGCAACGAACAAATTGGCTTCTTACTAGGCCATTACCTCAGAAAAGGCGTGTCCAAGAGCAAAAAGCGCTCGCTGGCCCGGCAATTGCCAGGAAAGAGAAGACTTATCTGGATGACGAATGGGAGGATTTGATCAACATAGACGATCAAGAAAACAGCAGTATGAGACGACTCATACCCCACATAGACAATCTCTTGGTGAGATTTGGAAAAGGCCCGTCCAGCAAGGCAAGCCACGGCTCTCTGAGCGAAGGAGCGGGAGTGATGTGCTGACACGCCAGACGGGGAATGAAGCCATCAGAAGGCCTAGTCCCCATAAGTAGACCCGGCTCCCGATCTATCATCCGCACCTTGGTGGCCGTATTCACCGTCGTCATCCTCCTCGTACCGGTCGTTATCCTGAATTTCGTTACATCGACGGGGGCCAGGTTCGCCGTCGTCTTCGCAGCCGCTTCCAGCTTTGTTGGCGGAGTTACGGCGCTTAGCGCAGCGAGTCTGGCAGAAATATTTGTCGGAGGTGCAACTTACTCGGCCATCCTTGTTGTGTTTGTATCTCAAGGCGGCGTCTCAAACGGACAGTAAGGATGTATATCCCTGGGTGCTCAAACAAGAGATGGTACTGGATCTCCTTCAAGTCACTGCGTCAATAACAAAAGTGCTCAAAGCTCATCTAAGGGCCACTTCTGTAGTCTCTCTTAACTATCGTCTGGTAGTGCCAAAAAGTTATTGAAGAAAAACACCGCAGCAATATGACTCTATCTCTAGATCTATAGTTAACGAGTAGTCAAAAAAAAAAAAAGGGTCTCCTCACAGCCTCGCCTCCTCCCCCGCAGCCATGGGGTCCACGTCACTTAGCACGTTGCGGTTCACCCAATCGGGCCTCGCGGTCTTGACATAGCCAGGGGCGCTCGCGTCGCCATCCAGGGCCAGCAGACTGCCGTCTCCGGTAAAGCCGTAGCGGCGGACCTCGCAGTTGCAAAAGCCGGTGCCCTTCTTGGGGTCATAGTCGGCCCAGTCCTCGATCAGGTAGTGCAGGAAGGCGCCGTGGGTGACGAGCACGACGGTCTCGTCCTGGCGGGCGCGCAGCCAGGTGCGGAGGGCGGCGGCGCGGCGCTCGACGGCGGGGAAGGACGGCGTGTAGATGCCGCTCTGTAGGCACGTGTTGTTAATTCACCTTTTTTTTTTTTTCTCTTCTCCTTTTCCCCTTCCAAAATCAAATCAGACGTCGTCGTACATACCTTGGAATTCCACCCCTCCTCGACCAGTCCGAAATCCGCCTTCTCTGCCACATCGAACCCCACCGCGTCCGCGTCCACCATGCCCGGCAGCGCGGCCTTGAGCTCCTCGGCGGGGAAGCCCGTGTCGCACGGGTTGGCGGCGACCTCCTGGGCCAGCGGCGCGAGCACGAACGGGACGTCGGGTCGCGCCAGGGCGGCGCCGAAGCAGTAGGCCGCCGTCTGGATGGTGCGCTTGAGCGGCGACGCGACGATGAGGGAGATTTTGTCGTGGTCGGCGAATTCGGAGCGCAGCGCGGCGCATTGGGCGTGGCCGAGCGGGGTGAGGTGCGGGTCGCGGAGGTGGTGGCGGCGCTGGTCACGCCGGGGTGCATGGTTAGTTTTGCGGGGGGAAGGGGGCGGTTTGATCAAAATGTTTGAGAGAATAAGGCCATTTTTCCTTTGGACCGTGACGAGGAAATTGGAGTGGATGACGGGACGTGGGAAGAAAACGGGCGGGGGGGTCGACGACTTCAGCGGTGGATGCTTACATTGACGTTGTGCTCGCCCTCGGCGTGACGGACCAGATAAAGCGTTGGAGGCATGGCGATAGTGGAAGGGGACTGTGCGCAGGCGTTGATTGCGGAGGGCGAGTATCAGACTGCCTCAAGGTAGATATGATTCTTTTAATGGTACGGTCCTTTTTTTTTTTCTTTTCACCGCCGACTCGGCTTCTTGCTGGTCGTTGCCGAACTAATAAAAGTCACCGCCGAAAGTGAAATCGATCTTTTGGATTTTGCTATTGCAAGATGTCAAACACAACTTGTTGCCCGGAGACATGTCTAGATAAATGGTACTAGTATTTACATGAAAAAGTCAATCACCGTCGGACGTTCCATATTCGCTTCCACATTAATTCTCAGTAACGCATAGATGGTCAATCACTTTCCGGCACCCGTGGCATACCGTCTCCCTCATCGGCTTCCCATCGACTCCGCTCCAAACTCTCCTCGGAGGTGACAAAGGTGTTCTTGTTTGCAGATTGTTGGTCCGGATGTATCGCGAATCATCTCCATGCTACCTGGTAGCGAGGAGCAGTCTCGTAGTAGGTCACTGGCTTGTAGCAGATAGCGCAGCGAACCGTTTCGTCATCAGCGCATATCTGACAACCGCGCGCCTCTCTCCATGCGTTGTCAGCACGGCAGTGTGTGCGGTACTCGATGGCTGGACTCTCGGCATATGGAATGGTGCGATGGTATCGGGCAGCTCTTCGAACTTCTATCGGCTCGGCGATGTAGTAGTCGCGACTGGCTGGAATGTGCCTCCGCTCGATGACGGCGATTTCAACGCGGCGCCTTCTTCTCTCCTCATACTCTCTGTGCTTCCGGGAGAGCGATATCTCTTGGAGCCAAAGACGCAGAGACATCTTCGGCTGGACGATTTGATGTTTTGGTCGTGGCAATGGACGGAACTGTGGATGCGATCTTCATGGTCGAGGGAGAAATAAAGGACAATTGATTGATTTAATACATCAAAGGAATTGCCATTGTTGCACAAGTGTGCTACATAGGGCTGATGCTGAGCCTCGTCGGTGCGCCACTTTATGCGCCTCAATGGCGCAAGACGTGAGCACTAACACGCTTGCGTGCAGCCTCTCGACCGGGAACGCTAAATTACAGCCACAGCGTAAGGCGGCTCAGCCACACCGGAAGACATGGGTGGTCAGACGCGAACTGGAGGGGCGGGGGCCACCCGGCACAGGTGGAGGCTGAGCTTCGTCAAAAAGTGCAAACGACATCATTCCAACCAGCTTCCTTCGCCATTTCTCGTTTATTGTTGGAATAAGCAAACTGATGCCGTATGACCTGGGTCGCCTGAAGGCTTGAGGACTGCTGCCTGAGACATTTCTTTTACCATTTTGCTCTTTCCAAGTCCCGAGCGACCACCCATGTCTTTTGCCTGCAATTCAGCCTCGTACTGGCCACGTCATGATTCTACACACAAAAAATCTCGTTCTTTTCATGTGACTAGGTCTTGGTGCATGTGAACTACGTGGAAAGTTGAGGAACATGAATCCTTGATCCAAGCACAACTGACTTGGAAATATTCTTCGTGTCTTATGTCTACTCCAATCGGCATTTCGGTGAACATTACCGTCAGGCTCTCATCCATAGACTTTGCTCAGCTACCTTTTGCTCAAGCCACGAAAAAGAAACCATCACCAAGGAATGTCATCGTTCTCTGTTGGTCGCCTGAAAACCACCGTCCGAGTGCTCAGCCGCATCTCTCCGCTCGCTCGATCAAACGATCACACGAGCTTTGCAGTTTTCGTAAACAAATACAAAGGTAGATGGATTTGAGTTTGATGGTTATGTATGCTTTTTTTTTTTTTTTAGTGTGAATCTATTGTTAGATGTTCTTGGTGTCTACCATAGACAAGGCAAGCGACCGGAAATAGGACCCCATCTGCGTGTATGTTTGTTCACAGATGACCTGATGACTTCGATGTTGTTTGCACAAGTACTAAGTGGCCTTTGACTGCTGTATAACATGCAAAACGTAAAGCATTAGCAGAGCCCTCCGCCGTGAAAGTGAATAACGTAGAATTACCCGTTGGAACCAAATGCTTCTCTAGAAGGATCAGCAGGTACATCAACCGTCAGTGGCAACAACTTCTACATTGTCAGACCTCTACAATCTCAAAGCACATTCGCATCGTATCCGAGTCGCTCATCGTCACTAGAGCTCTAC
The DNA here is from genome assembly GCF_001883845.1 of Diplodia corticola. Taxonomy (NCBI): domain Eukaryota; kingdom Fungi; phylum Ascomycota; class Dothideomycetes; order Botryosphaeriales; family Botryosphaeriaceae; genus Diplodia; species Diplodia corticola. The sequence continues at coordinate 301,412 of NW_017971510.1, forward strand.
CCGGATTTCTAAGCACTTAATACAAGGTCTCATCGTAGTCGAATTGAAAAAGCTTGGCGAGGTTGCCCAACGAGCCTACCTCTCCCTATTCAATGACTATCATGACACGCATAGTGTGCATCCTCTAGTAGAGAAGGGTGTGACTGGTCTATCAGTACTCGGTTTCTACTAGTTCGCCTCCCTGACTGTCCTCGTCTGTGGAGATCAAAGAAGAGCAAAGGTTTTTTGTGGACAGAACGTACGCTTGGTTGGTCATCTGTGAAGGCGAAGATGGCCCATCGTAAGCTTGGTATGGTAAAGGAGTTTTGGTGCCACAACACTTCAATAAAGTGGAATTAGGCATGGTTACGGGTCAGTTTGGCTATCAAGATCATGGGGCGATGGTGCTTCATATATTCGTGAACATTATGGTTGGCGTTTTTGTAGTCGAACGCCTCAGTCTCCACTACCGCAGGCAGAGCAAACTTACTACTCTCAGCCTCTTAGGCATCTGCGACATATATACGCTCAGCCTCAACGCTTTAAATCAATGACGAAATCAACGGTTTAAGCGCGCGCTTTACCAGCCAAATGACTTGTGCGTGCCTTGCCAGCAGTGCGGCACAGATGGCGTTGACCAATGAGATACCCAGCCCATGCGGCGCGTGTCGTGGCGCATGCGTATTGCCTGCCCCACAGGATGGCTCAGCGCACAAGAGAAGCTGAGGCACAGCAAGGCAGCAGAGTATTTTCCATCAGATCAGCTAGCTACTCATCAGATAAATAGGAGAATTCTGCAGGTACAGAACCACTTTCACTTTACCTCCATCCAAGCAGAATTTCGACCAATCATCTCCATCCATTTCTCTCTCACGATCCGCCTGTGAAGCACATAGTTTGGCATAGCTTTGGACATCCAGTATGTTTTCATCAACATATCACCTCCTACAAACCGAAAACTAACACTGCACTTCACTATTTAGCGACAACCAAAAACCTGTCGCAGAACCATGGCATTTTGCAACGTTTGCCAGAAGTCCTTCAAGACCGACCAAGCTCTCCGCCAACATAACGAAGACTCGCCTGCTCACCAGCCCGCCCGATGCGAGCCCTGCAACAAACAATTCCCGAACCAGGAAGCCCTCGCCCAACACGCCCACAACTCTCCAGCCCACAAAGGCACCCACACCTGCCAGCCTTGCCAACGCACATTCCCGAATCCGGTAGCCCTTGCACAACACGTAAAAGACTCCCCCGGCCACGCCTCCTCGCCTCCTCGTCCCTCGAAACCGCCCACCACCACCATCACCACATCCACATCAACGCCGCAGGCCACAACCCCGCCAAACACAGACCAACCCCACCGCCACCGCTGCAACACCTGCACCCGCACCTTCGCCACCCCCTCCGCCCTCCACCAACACGCCCGCGACTCCCACGCCTCCCCCACGCACCCTTGCCCGCACTGTCCCCGCCGCCGATCCTTCCGCAGCGCCTCCGCCCTCGCCCAGCACATCCGCGACTCGCCCTCTCACGACAACGACAGCAACAAAAACAAAACCGCCCCCCCTCCCACCACCACCCCCCTCGACGCCTTCTTCCACACCTACCCCACCTTCCCCTACGACCGCGCCCTCCCCGCCTCCGAGTCCTGGCGCCGGCTCTGCGCGCACATGGGCTGGAAGCGGAACGCGTCGTCATCCTCTTACTCCTCCTACTACTATAACGACAACTACGAGCTGTACGTCTCGGCGCTGCGGCGCGAGCTGGAGGTGTGGTTTGGCGGCGAGGACGATCTGAGGAACTGGCACGCGCTGTGCCGGGCGGTCGGGGTGGGGGGAGGGGGAGGGGCGGCGGTGGCGGCAACGGCGGGGTCGTCGGAGTCGTCGGAGTCGTCGCGGCTGCCCGATACGGAGAAAGGGTGTGAGCGCGCGTTGAGGGGGACGCACGTCAATCTCGTTGATTTGGTGGGGTGGGCGCGGCGGGAGGAGGTCGAGGGGGAGGGGGAGGCGAGCGGTGGGGACACCATCCAGGTGTTTGGGAGCGTGGGGGCGCTGGCCAAGTACTGCAAGAGGACGGGGAAGTGGTTCCCTCTGGATGAGGTGGCCGAGGCGGGCGAGAATGGGGACGGGAATGTGGTTATCAGGCATTTGTTGAGGAAGTTGAAGATGAAGACGTGGCTCTAAGCCTTGGGTTGCTTTCTTCTACGCTCTGGGTGTCGTTTGGTTGATATGGCCGGCGTGTACCCGTGGAGTAGTGCATAGCATGACTGGCCAGGAAGCTCTGCACTTTCATGTGACACGATGGCAATAGCAAACATATCTCTTACTTGAATTTATACTGGATTGAACTGTTGCACGACTTCTAACCTATGATAGTACCGGTAGTTAGATTCTTTCGGTTTCAGCTTAGAGGCTCCAATTGCTTTTCAAAAAACAATAGGCTGCAGCACGGGATGCAGCTGGGCCACAATTCAACATCGAGGGCCAACGGACACTGGCCCAAGACCGACCTCGACTGCTTCTGCTGGTACAGGACCTGAGGTTTTGTCAGCAACCATGTTTAAGATTGATTTGAGACGATATGATTGATGTGGTGGTTTGTTCTCAGAGTGTGAATGTTCTCAACAGGATGTTCAGACAGGGATAAACTGAATGAAAAATAAAAGCTCATCATTGGTGGGTGTTGACGGGAGTGGAGGTATGTAGAGAAAGAACTGATCACGTACCTTGATTGGCCTGGAATAGCTTGTGCCGGAGCAGTAGCTACATTAGCCAAGTCTCTGAGTCACGAAGCGCACTTGCACAGCTGTTGTCAACATGTATTTTTTTCATGTTCTAGACAGCTATCGAGTTCATCAGTCGTGCAGCAGCCAGGGGCGAGCCGCTTATTTCTCGTAGATCCAGGAGTGCTGGGCCTGCTTCCAGCTCTGGACCTCCTCAGGCTTGAACCAGAGGGCAATCTCCTTCTTGGCGTTCTCGACCGAGTCGGAGCCGTGGCAGACGTTGCGGCCAACGTCGATGGCGAAGTCGCCACGGATGGTGCCGGGGGCCGAGGCCAGGGGGTTGGTGGCACCGAGGATGGCACGGCCGGTCTTGACGACATCACGGCCCTCCCAGACCATGGCGGCGACGGGGCCGGAGCCCATGTCTGTTTAGGTGTCAGTGTGCGTCGAGTGGCCGAGCGTGGGGCGGATACGTACAGGCAATCAGACCAGCGAAGAAGGGCTTGTCCGAGAGGTCGGCATAGTGCTTCTCGAGGTGCTCCTTGGAGGGAGTGGTGAGCTTGATGGCAGCGAGCTTGAAGCCGCGGTTCTCGAAGCGGGAGATGATGTTGCCAACAAGGCCACGCTGGCGCAGAGGTTAGCTGGGATCTACAGGGTCTGGAGCGGCGATCATGGTGTTGGAGAGCGGTCCACGGCGGCATTGTGCGACGTGCAGTGCGCCTGGCAGGGCATTGAGGAGCGGGCGAGCTGCAACGTACCTGGACACCGTCGGGCTTGACGGCAATGAAGCTGCAACGACGGTTAGCTTCACCGCTCGTACCCCTCGACGAGGGATCCCGAGCTCTGAACAGCACGGCGTGGCGGGGTGACGTACGTCTGCTCGGAAGTCATGATGGCGGATTGGGAGTGGTTGGCGGCGAGGAGGTGGCTGCGGTCTTTGGGTCCTAGGTGCTGGAAGATGGGAGAGGAGAAAAGAGCAGGGGGAGGATTGTTTTGCATCTTTTGAAGAGGGATGGTGGGGCTGGGCCTTTAGCGCCGGCGGCAGCCAACGGGGGATCGCTCCGCAGTCTCTGGGCCCGTCACGTGCAAGCCAAGCTCTCCGCCCGGGGAAAGCTGTCATCTACACGCTACCACCTGACAGCTCCCCCCGACATCGCCGCCCCAGACCTTGCTGCATACGGACTGCAGCCTGGTATCCATACAATGTCCGCCGCAACCGCGCCCCGTCGCTGGGCGGCCCTTTTCCTGCTGTTTTCCCTTCTCTGCGTCTTGTTTACGCCCGTCGGTGTGTAGCTGCCGTCCGAGAGCTCCCAGAGCTCCGCCAATTGAGAGAGATCGCTGACAGCCAGCCCCCAGAGTGTGTCAAACACGAGCTCTTCAAGACCTGCAACCAGTCCGGCTTCTGCAAGCGCAACCGGGACTTTGCCGACAATGCCCAGTCTCTGGCCTCCACCTGGGAGTCCCCCTACAACCTCGACCCCGCCTCGGTTACCTTCGCCAAGGGCCAATTGACCGCCACCGTCCTCAAGAAGGTCAATGGCCAGGATGACGTCCGTCTGCCTCTCACCGTGGCCTTCCTCGAGTCCGGCACTGCCCGCTTTACCCTCGACGAGGAGAAGCGCCAGAAGGGAGATATTGAGCTGCGTCACGACAGCAAGGCCCGCAAGGAGCGCTACAACGAGGCCGAGAAATGGACAATCGTCGGCGGCCTCGAGGTCAGCGCTAGTGCTGCTATCAGCTCCGAGGCCGAAGCCGGCACCACCAAGGTCGTCTACGGCCCCGCTGGCAAGTACGAGGCCATCATCAAGCACTCGCCCTTGGGTGTCGACTTCAAGCGCGACGGAAAGACCCAAGTGCAATTCAACGAGCGCGGCCTTCTGAACTTGGAGCACTGGCGGCCCAAGACCGAGAAGGAGAAGAAGGAAGGCGAAGAGGGCGCGGCCGAAGAGGCCACTCCCGAATCGACCGAAGATGAGAGCACCTGGTGGGACGAGTCTTTTGGTGGAAACACCGACTCCAAGCCTAGAGGCCCTGAGAGTGTTGCTCTCGACATCACCTTCCCCGACTACGAGCATGTCTATGGTATCCCCGAGCACGCCAGCTCCCTCTCGCTCAAAGAGACTCGGTAAGCCACAACCACAAACAATATCAAGCCTCTGTTGACCTTTCGCAGCGGTGGTGACGGCGCCTACTCTGAGCCCTACCGTCTCTACAATGCCGATGTCTTCGAATACATCATGGACAGCCCCATGACTCTCTATGGAGCCATTCCCTTCATGCAGGCCCACCGCAAGGACTCCACCGTCGGTGTCTTTTGGCTCAATGGAGCTGAGACCTGGATCGACATCGTCAAGGCGAAGAGTGCTGCCAACGCCCTTAGCCTTGGTGTTGCCGGTCATACTGATACCAAGACCCACTGGATTTCTGAAAGTGGTCTTATTGATGTTTTCGTCTTCCTCGGCCCGGAGCCCAAGGACGTGATCAAGAGCTACAGCGAGCTCACTGGCTATACTCAACTGCCCCAGGAGTTCGCCATTGCCTACCACCAGTGCAGGTGGAACTATGTCACGGATGAGGATGTCATGGATGTCGATCGCAAGTTTGACAAGCACGACATCCCCTACGATGTCATCTGGCTTGACATTGAGTACACCCATGAGAAGAAGTACTTCACCTGGGACCCCATGACTTTCCCCAAGGCTCTGGAGATGCACGAGCACCTCGACAAGCATGACCGCAAACTTGTTGCCATTATTGATCCTCACATCAAGAACGTTGCCGACTACCCCATCATCGACGAGATGAAGAGTAAGGATCTCGCTGCCAAGAACAAGGATGGCAACCAGTACGAAGGCTGGTGCTGGCCAGGTTCGTCCTATTGGGTCGATTGCTTCAACCCTGCTGCAATTGATTGGTGGAAGAGTCTTTTCAAGTACGACAAGTTCCTTGGCACTGCCCCGAACACCTTCATTTGGAACGACATGAACGAGCCGTCCGTGTTCAACGGTCCTGAGACTACCATGCCCAAGGACAACCTGCACTTCGGCAACTGGGAGCACCGTGACGTACACAACATCAACGGCCTGACCTTCCACAACGCAACCTACGAAGCTATGATCCAGCGTAAGAAGGGTGAGGCTATTCGTCCATTCGTCCTGACTCGTTCTTTCTACTCGGGTAGCCAGCGACTTGGCGCTATGTGGACCGGTGACAACCAGGCCAATTGGGACCATCTCGCAGCTGCGATCCCCATGATCCTGACCCAGAACATTGCCGGCTTCCCCTTTGCTGGTGCTGACGTTGGCGGTTTCTTCGGTAACCCCAGCAAGGATCTCCTAACTCGCTGGTACCAGGCGGGTGCTTTCTACCCCTTCTTCCGCGGACACGCTCACATCGATACCCGTCGCCGTGAGCCTTATCTCGCCGGTGCGCCCTACACGGAGATCATCACGCAAGCCCTTCGCCTGCGTTATTCTCTCCTCCCCGCGTGGTACACCGCTTTCCACGAAGCCAGCGTAGACGGTGCCCCCATCATCCGTCCCAACTACTACGTGCACCCAACCGACGAGAAGGGCTTCGCCATCGACGACCAGCTCTACCTTGGCTCAACCGGCCTCCTCGCCAAACCTGTCGTTACAGAGGGTGCGGAGAGCGTCGACATCTACATCGCTGATGACGAGCCATACTACGATTACTTTGACTACACTGTCTACACCGGCCCGGGCACCAAGACCATCCCCGCACCGCTTGACAAGATCCCCTTGCTCATGCAGGGCGGTCACATCATCCCGCGCCGTGACCGCCCGCGCCGCAGTTCCGGCTTGATGAAGTACGACCCCTACACGCTCGTCGTTGTGCTGGGCAAGGACGGCACCGCTTCGGGCGAGCTGTACGTCGACGACGGCGAGACGTTCGACTATCAGCAGGGCGCGTACATCCATCGCCGCTTCCTATTCGACACCACCACGAAGGCTCTCACTTCCATCGATATCGGTACCTCTGGCGCCAAGACCGCGGCCTACCTCAAGGCCATGGCCAAGGTGCGCGTCGAGAAGGTCGTAGTCGTCGGCGCGCCAGCCGAGTGGGAGACCTTGGAGAACGCTTTTGTCAGCGAAGAGGGCGCCAAGGAGAGCCAGCGCAGACGCAAGGCGGCTCTCAGCTACACCAAGGCCCAAGGCGGCAAGGCGGCATTCGCGGTGGTTAGGGATCCCAAGGTCAGCATTACCAAGGGATGGAAGATCGACTTCGGTGGCGAGGCGGCGGATGAGCATCACGGACATGCCCATTAGATATGGGTCTGAGCGAATCGGTGAGATAGATGAGTAAGACCTGTAAAGATGTTGGTGGGGACGAGGGAAAAAAGACGAATCACGATAGATACGAGCGCACCTTTCTTTAGTTTTGTGTATACAGGATGCTTGGAGAGAAGAGCGACGTCAGAAGAGACTGAAGCATGATTTGTGTACATGATTTTCCTTTACTCCCGACTCATTTTTCATAGCGCCCGAGAGCAATGTGCAACCATCCCATTATCCAGACACAATCCAATGCCATCTTTGGCACAAGGTCACGATAGCTACGCAATGCCACACGAACAACAAATCATCAATTTCTCTACCGAGAGCGGTGGTCATAGAAAGCTCCGAAAGATGTCCCTAGCCGAGGCGATTGCCTCTTCCTCTCGCTTCGTCCCTTCTTCTTCTTCCTCCACCTCCCCTCTCCCTTCCACCGCGCTCTCGCTGATGTCTTCTTTCTTCCCCTCGTCTCCCAAGCTTCCACCCTTCGTCGCTCCTCCTTCTTCTTTCTCAACCCTGACATCCTGCCTACCAGCAACAACAGCAGGAGTAGCAGCAGCAGAACCACCGCCACCACCGCCACCGCCGCCACCGCCGCCACTAATCCACCACTCCCTCATCTCCCGCGCACGCCTCCTCTCCTCATCGCCATACTCAACCGGCGGCCCGTGCACCTCTTCCTTCGTCGCGCCGCTGATAGGATTATAGTGGCCACGATTATGGCGACGCTGTAGCGCCTTCTTGTCATTGTCATCGTCGTTGTCGACCAGTCCACCAGCATCCACCCCATTTCTGTCTTCCGACGAGCCGCCCCGTAGCTGGTGTGGCCCCTCTTCTTCCTCCTCCTCCATCTCCTTCTCCATCTCCCCCTCCCCCTCCCCCTCCTGCGTCGAAGGCACGACCGCGCCCCAAAGCCCGCTCATGACATCCGCCCAAATCGGCCGGGTCGAGTCCTCGATGGTGCTCTTCCGCTTCTGTTTCTTCTGCTGTTTCTTTTCCTCTGCCTCGCCATCGTTCTTGCTGGCCGACTGCGACTGCGACTGCGACCGCGACTGCGCCTGCATCCCCCCCGACCCATACCGAAAGACGCACCAAGCGCTCTCCTCGCCGCTCACCAGCATCGCGCCCTTCTTGCTGCTCTTGGCCGCGAAGCCGCGCAGCAGCACCGCGTCGCCGACGTCGAGCTCTGGCAGCGCCGCTTTCCACGGGCGAAAGACTTGGACGCGGACGGCGGTGGTGGCGTCGGCGGTGAGGGCACCACCGCCCTCACCGCCGACGCCACCACTACTACCACCACCATCACTGAGGTCGAGCAAGCTCGCATCCGTGATGCTGAAGATGGTGTGGTAGTCGCGCGGGCCGGCGGCGGCGCGGACGGGGGCTTTGTTGGGGCGGGTGCAGACGGCGAGGACGTCGACGAGCTGGGAGGGGGAGTTGACGTACGGGCGCAGGTTGGCGAGCGAGGTGAAGTATGAGTACGTGGTGCGGGTGCCTTGGGAGAGGGATTCCTGGAGCTGTTGTTGGGAGGGGGAGGGATGAGGCGGCGGGGACGCGTGTTTGGTGGCGGCGACGGGTTTCTGCGACTGGTTGGGCTCGATGAGGGTAGTTCCATCTGCCAGTTTGGGTGAGCCAGCCATTGTGGCCGAGGGTTTCTGTGACTGGCTGGGCTCGATGAGGGTCGTGTCGTCCGTCAACTTAGGTGAGTGAGACAATGCAACAGCGTTGTCGGCGACAATGGTGTCTTGACTGGGTTGTTCGACGCTTGGTTGAACAACGGTTTTCGTGTCCGTTGCTTGAGAGGCGCTGGGACTCGAGTGCGATGCTTGCGTCAGACGAGGAGTGGGTGGGAGATGATTGCCGCCACGTGCTTCTTGCACATCAGGCTGCACCTGGGATGGTTCCCAGCTGGCCTCGGTGGTATACTGGCTCGCTTCGGGGGTGAGGATGCTGCTTTCTTGTAGAGGCTGGGGACGGTTTGCTGGTTTCGCCGGATCAAGAGCGGGCTCAACCGGGGGTGACGACCGCACGGCTTCCAGCAGCTCATGTTCCACCATCGGAGTTTGGCGGGTATGAGCTGCGTCATCAGCGATCTGAGACTCATCGGCGAACTTGTGCGGCGAAGCCGCAACAGCTTCAACTTGACTGCCATGCACAACCTCTTTAGATGTAATGGGAGACCGAGCCTGCACGGTCTCTTGGGACTCGTCATTTCCTATTGATTGCGTGGTCTGCTCCTCCCTCATAGTTTCAAACGGAAATTGCGAGGTTCTCATGGCACGTAGAACGCTTGAATCGTCTTGCAGCATCGAAGAAGGTACAGGGCCAGCCTTGTCGAAGCTGTCTTGAAGAAGTGAGGATTGCCTGCTTTGAGTTTCTGGCTCTTGGGACGACTGTTGGCGTTCGCCTGTGTTGTCTTTCTTCTTAGCACCCCATACAAAGCCAAGCTCAGGAAAAGGAGAGGAGGAGCGATCCGCAAGCAAGTCTTCATCTGTATCACTTTCCAGCTCTTTCTGAAGTCTGAGATTCTGGGCTTCTTGCGGATCTTCAATAGAGCCTTGAGCAGCACGTGGAGAAGTGTCTGAGGTCGGTTCCGTAGCAACGGGAGTGATTGGGCTAATAGACGGCCGCACTATGCTTTCCTCCCGAGTCCGCTGCTCCGTTTGAGAAAGGTCACCGAGGATTTGACTCGGCCCTAAGCCAGCGGACGGCTCGAAATCTTGGGGTGCAAGGCCATCGGAAGGAACGGATGGCGATGACGGCCTTTGAGTCGAGATTGACGCATGGGAATCCCACTCGCATTCTGAGTCCTTGACTTCGATCCTTCTACGTCGCTGAGCAACACGAGCCGCAACCCCGGAAGCTCCTTGTGACGCACGCGGCGTTCGTGATGTCAGGGAGGAACGAAGGCTGCGCTTCTGGCTCGTGGACGGCGTAGACGTCCCAGCCAAGGAGACTGTCTCAATCGTCGACTGACGCGTCTCACGGGGATGAGAAGGCGATTCCTCTGTATGCTGGCGCGTCTTGCGTCGTGTTTGCGGAGTTTGGGGGAGACCAACAGAAGAGCTCAGATTTGCCTGATTCAAAGGTGGTTCATCTGCCTGTGAGGCTAGCCGAGTAGGCTTGGGTTCTTTGGGCAAGGCAGTTGTTCCGGCAGTTTTTGTCTGATCGTCAGTTTGTCTCTGAATTTCAGTTTGCCTCTGATCGTCAGCTTGCTTCTGATGAGCAAACGGCGAAGCTAATCGCACATCCGTAGATACGTCAGCAAACGACCCCTCTGCAACCTCGGAACTATCGCTTCCCAAATCAACAATCTCTACCGCTGATGAAGCCGGATGCTTCACTGCATGGAAGGTGAATGGGTCGCGCATCCGCTTTTGTGGGGTACTGGTAGGCGTTTCTTCAGTAGCTCTGGCTTCGTTTTCTGGCCTGGGAGTATATTCGCCCTCGGAGGGGGTTGCAGCCATGGCATCTGGCATGTCCCAATCGTCATCCTCAAACGTAGGCAGAGGCGTATCCGGCAAATGATCCACAGCAGGATACATGTCCGGTTCCTCTTCAGGTGCATGCTTTTCTGAATCTAGTATCAGAGATCCGTGCTCTTGATCAACCGGTTCTCGTGAACCTGGGGTACGCAGGTCTTCGTGTACTTTCGACTGCGCAACATCATGGACAGATTCTGTTCTCTGACCACCCTCGAGCTTGGTACTTTGACGTGAGTAGACATTCGTGTTGGTCTCAACAGGAGGACCAGTAGCGGACATATCAGTCTGAGTTTCCTGCTGCAAATCCACAATATCGACCTTGTCATGAGAAGCCTTGCGAGGTGCGCGTACGGCGGATAACACCGAGCCATCCAGACCGAAGGGATGAGATATTGTCTCACGTATGTTCAGCTGAGGCTCCTCCTGAGGTGCATTGGGAGCTTGCTGTAGCATTCGGGCCACTCTGTCAGTTTCATGATCCCCAGGTTCACTTTCCGCAACTGTCAAGGCCTCCTGAGATGCCTGAGCAACTGACATGGCTGTAGCTGGTCGTATTACTTGGTCTTCTTGCTGTCCCAGGCCGACATCAGTGATACTTGGAGCCTGTTCAGTGAGCGAGTCAGGGCGTGCATCCATATAGGACGACGGTTCTGTCGCACTCGGGAAAGGGGATGGTAATGGTAAAGCTGTTGAAGTGACCGGTTGCAGCTGTGGAGTAGATGGAGCATTGACAGGACCAATGGGCGGCGTTTTTGCGAGAGTCTTCGATGTTGCATCCGGTAATGACAAGTGCAGTACAGGTGGGGGCATGATAGGATCAGCGGATACTGCAGCGAGACTAGACGAAGGAGCTGCCTCCGATACGACTGCTGCCTGGTTTTCTACATCGGCAGACCGCGGCTCTGTTGGTTCGCTTTGCTTTCCTTCTACCAGCGGAGACGAAGCAGCGCGATCCGCAGGTTGCCCACGGGGCGTATTGACGTCTCGAATTGCGTCACTTGCAAGCTTTTCCCAAGCTTCATGGCCCTCGTCTACGCCAGACTCGACAAGTTGTCCCAAGGGTCTGGAATCAATGGGTTGATTCGGTCGTCGTTGACTGGGTGCTCTTATCGAAAGCTGTTGGTCTTCGCTCGTGTCTTCGTCTGTAGTAGACAAGCGAATAGGCGCTGACTGAACTCCGTCATCACGCCTTGCTTCTAAACCCTCATTTTCGGAATGTTCCGACCCTCGTTCTCCGGAGCTCATGTCGGCGGAACTCATCTCAAGGACCTCAATGCCATCCTCATCCGACTCCAGCTCTGTATCTCCGGCGGATTCCTCAATGCGTACTGATGCTGCAGCACTTGGAGCGGCTACATCAGTGTCAGTCACCACAGACGGTAGTGATTCGGCATCTGAATGTCCCTGAGTATCTTCAGCATCCTGTAATGAGAAATGCGCAGCAAGCTCATCTTGTGGCTCGCCCGGGAAGGCATCTACATCTGTGGCCTCTCCCTCGCCTTCATAAGCCTCTTCAAGATATTGCTCATACAAAGCGTCATCTTGTTCCTTGATGCTGTCCGGCAAGTGTTCCTTTTCTACTGGACGAGCGCCACTGGGCTCATTGCGGAAGGACTCGGGCACTAAGACTTCTTCTTCGTAGGCTTTAGGCTCGTTAAGCAAATGTGTTGCAGACTCGGGTGTCTCGGGAAGTGCAGGAGCGTGCGGGTCGGAAGCGAAGACCCTTTCGCTGGGACTAGCAAGACCATCTTCGTCTACAGACATGGCGTCACCCTTCTCGGGAGAAGGCGTCCGGGCGGCATAGGTCCAAACGCCAACATTTCTGAAGGATGTTCTCCTCCTCTTCCGGCTCTTTGATTCATCCTCATCTGCAAAAATATCGTAGTCTAAGAGCGACTCGCCCGAGAGGCGGCCGTATCTCAGGAAGGCGGGCGAAGACCATGTGTTGAAGCGCAATCCCTCAGCGCTGAATCTGCCGACAATCTTGCTCGGAGTATTGAGGAGAGCCTCCTCTTCGACCTCGACTTCTTCCGGCTCCGGGGTGCTGCGCTCAACTTGGATGTTTGCGAATTGCTTGCCGTCGCGAGTGACCAGCATGGCCAGGCTGTCTCTGAAACCCACTTCCCAGTCGACACTCTTCCCCGGGGTGCGCACAACATCCTCTTCACCACTTGACTGCAGCCATTGTACACCGCCGAGCTTCAGCACTACTCTGTCTCCAATCCCGAGTTGCGACGTCGCAACGGCGTAGGCGGCGTCTCCAAAGAATTGGGCGCGGACTTGGCCGCGACGGCGGCGCAGACGGAAGTCAGGATCGGCGAGAAGTAGGGCGCAGGTGCGGGTTGACGAGGAATACGGCCAAAGGATGGTGACAACGGCGGTAATGGACTTGGTAGCTGGGGCGGGCAAGGAAGGGTGGAGGGCTGCGATGGGGATGCGCTCGGATGCGACGGACGCCATGGCGGCGTGGTGATGCAGGTCACTGCTGACGGGAAGCAGACGGCATGGCGGACGAAAGTGTTGCAGCACGTTTTCACGTTGTCGTGCGAAGGAGTGGCGCGGTAGTAGCGGCAGTCGCGTCAGCGGAGGGGTGCTCCTGCCGGCTATGTCAGGCGCGTGCGCACAGTATTTCGGGCTGTCCATGATGCGGAGCCCACGCCTTCAACGGCCTCAGGCTTCGACTCCGTGCGACGAACTCTGCATTCACATCACGCAACCACGTTACATATCTACGTACAGTACAAAGGCCGACCAACACTTCCCGCAAGTCGCTCATTCTCCGAAATCACCCGACTGGAATTTCGGTGGCCTTGTTGGCGAGATGCAGGCAACACTGTCGTCCCTGGTCCAATTCGCCTCTACCACCGACTGCTTTGTCACCAAGATGCTGTGAGCCTCTTGAGGCGCGGGAATAGAACTCGCTGGCCTGGATGCCGAGCACATCGCATCGTGCCTTGTGCCCCAGCTCCAGTTCTGCACCCAAACACTGGGCCCAAGCGGGCTTTCGGGAATCGTGGGCAACCGCATGTTTCCCTGCGACGGGCCAGCCGTGTCGACAAGCCACGGAAACACTTTGCCCAACAGCGGCTTCATGGCCATGAGCGACGCGCATATGATGCCGACATTGGCCTCGATCGCTGACCAGATGATGGCCGAGATGCCTCCCTCTGGACGCCCTCGGTTAGCATGCCTCTGTACTTTACACCCTGCTTAGCACCCACCTTCTGCGTTGCCTGCCGCAGCGTACATCTGGACCAGCGACAGACGCAACACACTGACGATGCAAACGCTGCCACGTACGTTAGCGGGACCGCCGACCAGGCTGCTGACAGGGCACTCTCACAATCCACCAAGCGCAAACACGGCCGTCAATCCAAGCTTTTGCTTCAAAGGCAAATGTAGCCTCCTGAGCAGCGGCATTGGGAGCAGCCAAACGACGAAGTCCATTGCTATCCCAATGGAAGATGTTACCACCCAGTATGTCTCTGGGTCCCTGCATGTTCCCGGCAGAAGAGGGTTCCAATATCTCGCAACAGGACGGCACATGAATATGCCACCGAAGAACCCGTATAGCGCCGCCCCGAAGACCACGACGAGAAGTGCCTTGCACAGCTTCTGTGCCCAACTTTCCTGGAAGAGTCGAAGGTATTGGAGAAGAAATGACGCCTTGGTCGCATTGATGAGGATCTGATATAACAGATTGCTGCAGAGAACCAGCTGCCGAGTCCCAAGCGTCAGACGGGTCTTTGTGTTTTCCCTACAGGGTCAAATATCCTTACCAGCGCCAGCTTCGACACGTTTTCTGCTTCCTCTTCCCACTTGTGACCAACCATCTTTAGCGCAACGGAGACCTCGCCGCCCACTACTCCAGTCATCGTAATGGAGAGCATCTGGGCCTCCAGTCAGCATGGAACTCGAAACTAGTCATGCCGACTTACATGAGAGGAAAGAAGGACCCAATCCTCAAGCTTTGGTGACCGCGAGAGGCACGCTTTCGAATACATTCTCAACGACACGGTAATAGTCGCGAGGATCGTGAAGAGCAGTGCCGGCAGCAGCGCATGCCATCCTATCTGGACTGGTTCCTCGGCCTGCACAAACGGTGATTTTCGTTCCACGTGCGCGTACAAAAGCGGCGAGACATCTCTGACGAAGAGGCTGCGATGACGATGGAGGGGCGGTTCCCTTGGGCTCTCACCTATCATTTCGACCAGCAGAGACTATACGGCTGGCAAGGGCAGGTCTGGGGTTTGAGAACAGAAACAGGCGAGAGTTCCTTTCCAATGCTGGACGCGATGCTGTCTGGTTAAAGAGCGCACCCGTCCGGCAAACAAGCAAAAGGCCGTCTTGCAAAACCTCCATCATCAAGTCCTCGATCCATCCCTGGTTTCCGTGTCTTCTCAGAAGCAAAACACGTACCTTTTACGAATAGACTCTGGAAGTTCCCATGGCGCACAATGTCCGCTACCAGCGATGACCAATGAGACGCCGCAACCGGATGGCCCATCGCATCGTTACGCAAGTCTTTGACGTTAGCACAGTAGCTGCTGGCGTGTGAAGATGAAGACTGGTACAGGTGAGCGAGGGAGGACTTGGCACCCTCACAGCGGAAGGAGATGGCGAAGTTCTTGACAACAACAAAGACTGTGGCCAGGGCTTGTGACATCAGTCCATCTCCTTCCCATTATCACGGAAAGGCTATGACGCAGGGTCCTCTTACGAGCTAGGTGGCCCACGGGGCGGGAAACGTGAGCCTTTCCTGCATGTCGAGCCTCCCGTCACAGCGGCCGCGTGAAAGGCACGCTCGCCAACTCACGCAACGATGGCACCATTTTCGGGTGGCTGCATTCCACAGGAACCTTATCACCCAGCGAAGAGCGTGCGCTCATCCCTATAGGGAAAAAGACTCGCGAGGAGCAAGGGACGATCTGATGCGCCTGCTGCCTCGGGCTAGCGCCCTGGCTATTTCGGCTCGCTGGCGATCTGCCGCCTCTGCTCCCCGGTCACCCGCCACCAAGCAGCCTCGACACGAACTCAAGTAAGTGGCCAGAGAAGGAAACCCCTCATGCCGCACCAGCCCGAAACAGGATGCTGTCCGTGCTACCTCGGATTCAACACGAGCACGTCGAGATAGCATCCGGACAAGCTACAAGCATCAAAACCGATGAGGCTGTAGAGGCACGACTGTTCCTGCCACCAACATTCCCCTCACCATTCTCACTGTTGCCACTTGGTTAGATTTTCAGTGCTGTGACTAACGCTCGTCGATTATCATGAAGGACCTCAGCACAGATAGTGATCGAGCTGATGAGGAAGGCGAATACTATCTTGGCCGCTTCGGTGCTCGCCACGGCTCGTAGATAATCCTTGCTAGCACGACAGCACCCTTACACACCTCCCCACATCAGCATAATCGCGAGAGTAGCCCTCTCAACACAACCGAAGTTCCCCTATACAATTTTCTCTTGGCTGGTGACGCCGTCGCCATCTCGGTGCCATACAGTCTCCGCGGAAGTGCCCATGTTCTTCTCGCCAGGTCGATCGTGCTTCCAACACATCTTTTCGTAATTACACCCACAAGCGAGTCTGCAGACACACAGCACCATTGCCACTATGTAGATCAAGGTAAGATAAGTTGCCCGTCAAATGGGACAATGCAAGAAGTCGAGAGAAGCGGCTAGCCACACATCAACTGACGACACCACTGGGGTCCATGGAAACTTATGAGGCAGACGGCATTCGTAAAACCTCGAGTCCGGGCTTTCTACGTAGGAATCGACCAGCTTTTTTGCGTCACCCGAAAGGAGCAGCGGAACAGCGGTGCCAGGCTTCGGACGGATAGACGACAGCGGGGTCTTTTCGCTATCCTGGGAGGTTCTGGACTGAGTCCGTGCCTCTGTGGTCCGTCACTTGCCCAATATTCTCCATGGCCGTAACTCGCAGCATCTATGCACGGCGCTACATCCTGGAAGCGATCAACGGCATGAAATCAGGATTAAAGTTTTTAGGAGGTTCGCGGAATTACGTCAAAGCCGGCAGAGGATGCAGCAGATCAATACCCAGCGGCGCCATCCGATACTCGATGCCTTCCCAAACCACGCTTGCATATCAAAACTTCGCTCCTCACCCCTGCCACCTGGCTTCGACGATAGCTGCCATGGCTTTGCACAGTATCGGCTAGCCCGTAGCTCATGGTCGGAGCTGTCACCGCTTCTTGTCGCTACTAGCAATACTCCAACCGCCAGATAGGAGATGCCCTTTGTAGCGATGGACACAGTAGCGTATGCAGGGACAGCTCATCTTTCATCGCTATCGATCACACGGGCGCTACAGCACCAAGTGCAAGTGGCAATCACAACGGCGATCAGTGCTGATGATTTCATAGCGGTGGGGCTTGACCGGGCAGATTGCCTTCTGTATCGCCCATTTCAAAACGCATGCACGCGAGCGGAGTGTACCATGTGTAACTCAAATCATGTTCAACAACAGCCCTAGTCGTTTGCGGAGCGATCGTCTATCCTTATTGTTCCTTCGCTGCTTCTTGACGAGCCCCGGCAATTTTGCTGCCAACCACGAGGCCGATAAGGGTCCAGAACAGAATGCATGGGTTGGGATCCATGGTCGTGCGGAACCGGGTTGACAGTTGTCGTGCTTCCGCTGCACCGGTTGTGTGACGACGGATGCGCGGACCTTTGCGGCAAAAAACCAAGGGTGGCCGAGATGGTGGTCTTCCAAATAATGGGAGTGTTTGTGGCTCGCACGGCTAGGTATCAGGTGAAGACAGAAAAAACAACAAAGCCAGATGCAGAGCGAACCAACGCCGCCGATTGCAAATACTCAAAAGAGTATTCACACACATCCGTGGTATGCTGATCTACGCCAAGCAGCCACAAGCACCCTTGTACTCTGCGCGGTGGGTGTCTTGACGTTTCTGGGAGCTCTGTCCGGGTGTCTTGGCGCGGCGGCTGGGGCTTTGACGTCTCCGACAACGGCGATGATCTTATGTGGACACAAGACCAACAACCGCGATTTTCTAGAGGGGCGCTCGTGGCCAATGCTCGCGCCGACTACCTTGTACTGGCTCGCCAAGCTTTGAGACGCCAAAAGGAAGGGTCGAGGGTTGAGGAGCGAGGAAAGGCTCGTGTGGGAATGCTCCAGCAACAGTGAGCACCTCTGATGAAAGCCGTCCCGGCGGCTGGAAAAACGGCAGAGCGGCTGGCCAGCGGCGGCTGTGTGCCTGTGAATTTTGCAGCAGCGCCGCGGAGGAGGACTGGCCCCCGCGTTGATCATCAAAATGGCCCGGACGCTTCCATGTTAGTCGGCGGCCAGGGACGGAAGGGAAGGTGCGACGCGACCTCGCTAAATCAGACGTCGAGAACCCACCTCGCTCGCTTTCTTCGCGCTGCATGCCTGCCCACCGTCGTGTCCATGGCATGTGAAGTTCCTAAGGCTGCATCGGCGATACCTCCCATCGCTGGACCACTGGATTCCTCCCTGGACTCTGGGCCCGGACGCCCGTTCTCTTGGTCACCTCATCCCGCACTTCTGCGGCAGCTGTCCCGATGAGTCTCACTCCCCCAGCGGCTGCAACTGACGTTATCGAGAGTTGATGTGGACCAAGATTACGTTTAGTAACATGGTAGCCCAGCAGCCCAGACACGCAACCACCACCGCCTATCTAGTCGGCCCATTATCATGTTTGATCATCAAATTACTCGAGCATATAGGCTCTGCTCCTCCTGGCTCTGCAGGGGGTATGCCAAGGGAATCTTCTTCTAACGCCAGATAACACATTCATGGTGCTATGCCATCGTGACGCATGAGAGCTTCCATCGCAACCACCGGCTGACCAAGATACGCGTCTGCTTTCGATGGAAAGAGAAACCAAAGAGCTAGGAGCTCCAGCAACCATCAGAGAACTCTCTGTGATGAGCTGACGGAAACCCCACGGCGAGCGGCGAAGTGTCTTACGAGCTCAGAAAGCATCGAGTACCGCCTGAATAGCACCAGGAATCGGATTTCGACGGCACTCCGCATCGCCAATCGCCAGGGTTATTTCCCGACGTCTTCGTATCGACATCCACCGGCATGGTCTTATCACTCTCGAGCCGACCAGATGGAGGACTTGGCCAGTTGGATGCCAGCGCAGGCCAGATGTCAACAAGATGACATAGGCATTCGCCTTCAACTCAAAACGTCATACTTCTCAATCCAGCCTCGATCGACTTGGAATCACGCGAACCATCGAGAGATCGCTCCTGCTTCCAGTCCTGTGAAGACGGGTTGCAGTGTTCTGAGCAGCCAAAGCCATGGACTGACGTTATCGCAGTCATGCATCCCAACTCAAAGTCCCGGCAGTATGGAAAGGTAAGGAAAATCATTAGACGAGCGTGGGACGTGCGCGCGTGGAAACAAATTGTCTTGACGCTCTCTCGCCTACGCACGCTGAGGAATGTGGAAAACGGAAGGACGGCAGCGCTGTAAACAATCGTCTTTTTCCAGGAAGCTCAAATCACCATGGCCCACCTTCCAATATCTGGGCCGCTGCAACCCGCTAATCAGCAGCCTGATTGAGGTAGACTGCCGATCACGAAATGCCAAATAGGGTATGGTTCCTCTCTTTACTTCTTCCCTTCCCCCACGTCACGATACCTATTTCCGGCTTGAGCTCCCGATTGCCACAGCTATCGCCTCTACAACGCGCCACATTGACTCGTACGCCGCTGTATGTCCCACTCTGTGCCCACTATTACCATCAAGGGTCCTTGATACGTTGGGGCTTCTTGGTCTTGCTCTGCTGCTATAAAGCACTCTCTTAAGTGACCTCAATGAGCCTCGAGTCGCAATCAAGGCCACCCACTCTCAGCCTCTCTGGACCATTTTGCAGAGCACATTGATGACTCTTTGAACACGAACTACTCAATTCCTCGTAGCGTCCCCGACTTTCAGGCTACGCCCGCATCTGTTCATATCACCATCTATCACAACCGCTCTCCAAATTGGAATATGTCAAGACAACATACTTCTGGTGAGTCCAATTTTGTATTGCCAAGTTCGACGTGGCAGGGAGCTCAAGGGAAAAACTAATGAATTGAAAGACAACGACACACCGCCATTCAGCAGCAAGTTCACTGAAGGCGAACGTCCTGCAAGCGCTCATGTATCGGCCCACCATGAGTCTCCAAGCTCAACACACGGGCCACTGACGGAGCTCGCGTTGGCCAGGTCGTTGGCGAATGTCGACGTTCGCCCCGACTTCGAGCACGAGCCAAAGGACTTCCAACCTTTTGACGAAGATGCGGATAGTTCTTCCGCTGACAACAGAGACCTCGAAAAGGACCATTCTTACCGTGATTCGGCGGGCTCCTCTTCGCTGGCCCCTACAGCAAAAGCATATGACCCCACTCAGTTGCTCGAGCTTCCCCCGCAGCGCGGACCGCGTCTATATCGCGACTTCAGGTGGCGATTCTTCACTGTCTACCGTAAGATATACACCGTTGTTTTTTTGCTCAACCTACTCTGGGGTGTCGTCGGTTTCTATTTTGCCGGTTTTGGCGACAGCGTTTACGACTCCGGCAAACTTGCTTCCGACTCAGTTGCAAGCGCCGTTGCTGTCAATGTCATGGTTGGCATTGCCGTTCGCAACGAACACGTCATAAACATACTCTTCTCGACGTTTATCGCAACACCTCATTGGACGCCGCTCTGGTTACGCCGTTCCTGTGCCATGATTTACAGTTACGGTGGCTTCCACAGCGGCTGTACTACCGCCTCGGCGGCGTGGTACGCCATCTACACGGGTGTCGCCATTCGAGAGTACACCAGCGGACGGCAGCCTTCCCCGGTATTCGTGATCCTGTCCTCCATTCTGCTCTCGCTCTTCGTGGGAATCATCATCCTGGCCCTGCCAAATTTGCGCCAAAAGTACCACAATCACTTCGAAGGCATGCACCGCTTCGCCGGCTGGACCGTCCTAGGCATCTTCTGGGCGCAGCTCATCTCCTCGGCCATCCTCGGAGGCCGAATGATGAACAAGGCCCCCGGAATCGTGCTCATCACCTCGTCCGCGTTTTGGTTCCTCACCACGGCCACCCTATTCGTCATCTACCCCTGGGCACGTCTCCGCAAGTATCCCATCGAGGTCGACAGCTTGTCCAACCACGCGATCCGCATCCACTTCGCCTTCGGCCGACCCGCGCTCTGCTCGGCGATCCGCATCGCGGACCGGCCGCTGGTGGAGAACCACTCCTTCGCGACGATCCCACGACAGGACGGCAAGCCTGGCTTCTCGGTCGTCATCTCGTCCGCGGGCGACTGGACGCGGCGCGTGATCTCGACGCCGCCGAGGTCTCTGTACGTCCGCTCCGGGCCCAACCAGGGCATGGCGGCCGTCACGCGGCTCTTCAGCCCGGTCGTGCTCATCGCCACGGGCAGCGGCATCGGACCCTGCCTCGGCTTCTTCGTCGGGCGCCCCGGCCACGACGTGCGCGTCATCTGGAGCACCAAGAACCCCCTCAGCACGTACGGCCCCGCCGTGCTGGACATGGTCACCGCGGCCGATCCCCACGCCCGCATCATCGACACGGACAAGACGGGCAGACCCGACATCGTGAAGCTCGCGTACACGGCGTATCGCGAGGCTGGCGCGGAGGCGGTGTGCATCGTTTCCAACAAGAAGGTCGTGGACATGGTGGTGTTTGAGATGGAGAGCAGGGGAGTGCCGGCTTATGGTCCTATTTGGGATTCGTGATCGCGATATCGGTGGTGGCCTGGCCTGGTCAGTTTCGTCATGCTCTCTTTTGCTCTACAGTCTGAAGGTGGGTATCTTTTTTTTTTCTTTCCACAAGCTGTATATGTCGCAATCTTTACGGATAGGTATTTCTCATTTCATCTCGCCGCTTTTTGCTTGTTTGTCGGCAGGCTTTCTTTCGTTTGTCACACCTGTCAATCACGCACCCCTGTCAACTGACGTTGAAATGGAGTCGTTTTGGCTTGGAGGGATCTTTGTGGAGACTGTGGACTTTGAGTTGTCACTTTTGGTTTGCTTTTTCTCCCTTTCCTCTTTTTCTTGCTCTTTTTTATTTTTTCCTTCTATTTCTGCTGCAGCCCTTTGAGACAATAGAAGCAGGAAAATCGCACGCGCGCACGCAAGTCGGAGCACTGCAGTTTATTCTTTGCGTTTTGTTTCTCATTAGTTACCTGGCTCGTAAGTTTCGGTCTGACAAAGAGCAAGTTGGTAAGGAGAGGGCGAAAATGGTGAGGCGCATTTGTATCGCTGGAGTAAGCCAGAGACCATGAGGATCTGTGGTACTGTGTCGTAGCAAGAAGGTTGCAAAAGGGAGGATCGGAATCTTACCGGCGTAGACATCATGCAGCTAGAACAGTCAGTCTTTTTTTTTTTTTTTTCCAATGCCTAACGATCTGACGTTTGCTTACGACTATTCGACCAACGTTGGTGCATTGGGGAGACTTATTTTTTCTTTGGCTTTGTCTATTTGTCCTATGTAGCTAGCGTAGAATCCTTTTTTCTTCCCTATCGATTTACTTCAAGATGTAGATGTCGTGTTCCTTGTTGACTCGGAGACAGGCAGGTATCACGAGCAATGCAAAGCACGGTACTCCAAAGCATGACAGTACGGTAGTAGACACGTTGCCGCGCGTGACGCACGAGAGCCCCGACCCCGCTCACAGCCGGGGGACAAACCTACATCTATCCCACATGGGTAGTGGAACCCTGGACCTGGACGGATTTGTATAGTTTCAGTGCTCGCATCTTCATCCGGATATCTGCTTCAGCTACTCATGAGGAACAGTGGTTTGATACCACATCTACGCCGGCACACTTGGTTCAACTGCCCACAAAAGATCCCGGTGGGATCGGTTTCCATCGTCACCTACTGTGCCTTATTCCATCGGGGTGCATTGTAAGTGGACACTGCGGTGCCTGGTACCTGGATCTGTCAAGAAGACATCGGCCGATGACTGGCTAGGCCAGATCGATCGCAGATGGGGGTGAATGAGCTAGTAAGTTTTCAGCCAGTGGTTAGAGCTGAGTATTACGTCATTCGAGGTTGGGACCGTCGTGAGCTTTGGAGTGTGTTTTGATCGCTACATTGTTTTCCCGGACGCCCTGGGCACGTTCCCCGTTTCTCTTTCGTGGAGGAGCAGAGTGTTTGATGTAGAGATGGATGGGGCAGTCTCAGTCTAAAGAGCTTGGCCGTGAAAAGGCTGTGTGAAAGTGATGGCAGTCGTGGTTGTGATTTCTTTGCTGGACACTACTACTACTACTGCGTGGCTGACAAGATTCTTTTTCAGGGATTTGAAATCAAGCATGTACGGCACATGGAAAGGGAACCAAGGGGTGAACCGATGGCGAAAGTGGGAACAGAAATGGAAAAGAGCATGATGGAATGGCGGCGACGCCGCATGCGCGTGGCCGCCTGGATGGCGCTTCTGCCGTTTCACGATCTGCACGCAGGTCCCGCGTTGTTTACGACGGTTGTTGGCTGGAGCGGCTTCGGATTCGCACTTGGCGGACGGCGAAGTTCACGGGGCCCGAGGTGGTGGTGGAGAAGCTGGGGGCAGAATGCCCAGGTGCCAGCTTCACAGGCGGATCCTTCTGCGGACGCCACGGTGCTACCTCCGCGGTAGGGCGTTGCTAGGATTCGTGAGATGACAGATAGCAGAGACCATGGCGGCGAGGAGCTACTGCGGACCAATCCTAGGCGCTGGGCCCGGTATCAGTCTCCGTCTCTTCCTTTTGTTCTCTCGCTCTGTTCTCGCGAGACACGGGTTCGAGACGCCATCCTGCCCGCCACGTGCCGCCACTGGGCTGTTGCCGTCACCGGCGTGCTGCAGATGGCTTGATGAGAGACGGGAAGGAGAGGGTGTTCATGCGCGTCCAAAGCTCGGGATGTGCACAGCGGGTGGAGCGTGCTCGGGGGCCGTGCCAGCGATCAGCCGACTGGGCACGGTGGTTGCTCAGCGGTCTTCACGCAAACAAACGGCAGTCGGCAAGGCAGGCGCCGGCAGAGGTTTGGAGCAGCTGGAAGCCTGGAAGAGCGCTGAGGTCGGGCCGTCTGTTGGGCGGCGCAGTCAGCGAGGCCGCTGGCGCTACGACTGCGGGGGATCCAAGGACGCGGGCCCGAGCTCGCTTACCCTGCGACATTTGTCGCGCCCATTATTCCAAATCACCACCTCACCACCACCACCTAGCCCCGACTCAGCCCGCACTCGGCCCCCAAGCTCCCCAAACGCCTGACCGACTGTTTTCGACCCCGATTCGTTTCAGCATGTCCGTGCTGCGTATTTGTCACTCCGCCAGACACGCCCGCTCCCTCCCTGGCCCCAGGCGCCTCCTCATTGGCCCGAGCATCCATCCTGCCTGAATGCTGCTCCGATCCAAGCCTGTTGCCCACTTAATCTCGGGCCTAGCTCTGCGATGCCGTGATCCATCTGGAATGCAAACGTCCACCCGGCATACCCGTCCATATTAAGCTCTTTGTCTCCCTCCTCGCCCTCGCCGGTTTATACATCGCCTGCGCGTACCCGAAATCCCACCTGGCCCTCGTAACCTTGCTCGCACCATGACCACCCCTTCTGCGCCTATCCAGACCTTGCCTCGCAGATCCGAGTCCAGGAAGACGTCGAGGTCCCATCCCTACCTGGAGCCGAGACACGCTTCCTCCATCGAATCCTGGAACCTGTCTGTTCCCGGTCGCTCCATCCAGGCCCACGCTCAGCGCCAACAGTCATCCGCATCCGATCCCGCCGTCATGGCCTACCTGCAACTGAAGATGGCTCTACTTCGGAGAAAGACCGACTCTTAATGCAGATGATCAGTTCCTCTGTCTCTGATTCACCACGAATTCCGTGCAGTCCAAGGATGTTGAATACTGCTTTCTTGAAGCACCTCCTTCATCCATGCCGACGATGCGGGTCATCACCACTGGGCAGCTTTATCCGGCCTCTCACTCCCTCTCTCTCTCTCGGACTTTCTGCTCCGCTCCTCACTTGACCGTCTTGAAAGCCTCTCGTCTCAGGTCGTGTTTCGACGATTTGGTCCATCCGTCCGACTCTGACGCTGTTCACCAGAGGCCTCGCTCGGCCGACCGCCACTCCTGTCTGTTGATGATTCCTACATAATGTCAACACAATAAGGATTCTACCATTAAGGATACTCGAAAGCAGCTTTCCGGTTGGCCTGCAGATTGTAATGCTTTTTTGTATCATTCTGCTTCATTGCTCTTCGAGCCGCCAGACCCATAGGAGGGGTCCTGGTTGCAAGCACATTCATGTAGCAGAAAGAGCCCGGTCCTGCCGGACGCAGCGATGTATAGGGAAGATGCCCCCAAGCGGTGGAGTTTTGGCGTCTTGTTTTGTTCAAGATTTACGACTGCCTATGATGGCGTTTGCTTGTCGCCGATGACATAGCTTTGACAAGTTTTGCATGAAAATGAATTAATGCCTGTCTTTGAATTTTGCAATCTGCATTTGTCAGTGTTGTGGTAATCACATGCGGCTGGAGGCGACAGGGGAAACTGTTGAGCAATTTAGCCTTTCCTGCAGTCAGCGTCAGCAGGTCCCAGCGGGAGCACCCAGCCGAACTGAGGCTCCCCGTCCCGGACTGCCGAAGCCGTTGGCTGGCGTTGTGGGACGCGGGAGCACGTGACGTGAGTCGTGGCCTGAGGAACCAGGACGCAAACGCCAAGCCCGCGCCTTGAAACTTTCCCGAGCGGTGCGGACTCTCGGCGGTGGTGCAGCAGTGTCGACAACACCACGACCACCCCCACCCCCGTCTGCCGCCAACCCTCCAATGCTCCTCCCGCGCGCCCAAGCGCCCCTCCGGGCTGCCTTGGCTGCGTCGTCACGCACGGCGCACGCCTCCACTTCGCCCGCTGCCTCGCTGAACGTCCTCGATGTCCTCCGTGCCTCGCTCGCTGCCTCGTCGCCGTCCCCAAATCTGACTTTCGTCCGTCACGCCACGCATCAGGCCCAAGGTCGCGCCAACGGCCCCAAGAATGGCGCAGGAAAAAGATTGGGAGCGAAGAAGACCGGAGGTGCGTATACCCGCGTCCTGAGTGTCCGCAACCACGACCTACCTCATAAGAGCTCTCGCCCAACAACATTGAACCTCCAATCCACGCTCAAAGACGCCCTCATCTCTCCCGCCATTGCATGCTTGCATGCCTGAAACTATGTGCTAACGAAGTCGCCCCGTCTGCTTGACATAAACAGAACAATACGTCGTCCCAGGCAACATCATCTTCCGCCAGCGCGGCTCGCTCTGGTTCCCGGGCGAGAATTGCGCCATGGGCCGGGACCACACAATCCACGCGACGGCGTCAGGCTACGTAAAGTACTACCGCGACCCGGCCAAGCATCCGAAGCGTCGCTACATCGGCGTGGTCTTCGAGCGCACGCAGACGCTGCCGTCGCCGCCGCACGCCGCGCGCCGCCGGAGACTGGGCATGATGGCCGTGCCAAGGGCTGACGCTACCGATGCGCTGTCGTCGGTGGAAGGAGAGAGGAGCGGGGATCTGACGCATCGGGTGCACAAGAATGGGGTGGATGTGAAGCAGGTGCCGGCGAAGAAGAAGAAGAACATTCCGGAGAAGAACCTGACCCTGCGGCCCGGGTACATGTACCGCGAGGCGAACTGGGAGATTGGCCGGATTGCGGAGCGCGCGGGCGTGGCGGACAAGGTCAGCAAGTTCGTGCCCGGCGATCGGTTCAAGGCGTGGCGGAAGGCGACGGCGAGGCAGGCGAAGATTGCCGAGAAGAGGAGCATGCGTGGTAGGAAGGTCAAGAAATAAGCGCGCGCTGGGGCAAGGGCATGTTCTTTTGGGCGAACTAGGGACTAGCTTGAGCAGACGGTATGACCATAAAGAACGGGTCTTGCTCAGTAGACTTCTTCGGGTTGGGTAATGGTCATGTAAAACAGGAAGCATGTATACAGGTATATCCACGATTCGAGAGACATCAAAGAGAGTGCTTTTCTTTTCACCTCTTGCTTTGTCGGAAACCCAAATCCTCTACGTGTGTATGGTAAATCAATTCATTGTTCAGTGGGGCTGCCCCCGCACCCGTCATTTTACCTCTGTGTCAACGCCGGATGACGACGCGCGCCGCCCCCGCGCTATCGCTCCGCAACGACACGACACTCTCACCACCGAACCAACCGCCCCCCCAACCAAACTTCCGCCCAACCTCTTTCCGTTCCAAACCTCCGATTCCGACCGTTTCCACCACTACCTATCCCTTCACCCCTTCGAGCCACCACCACTTACCACCAACTATCGTCCAACGCCAAACCCGCGAAACCCCTCTTAACCCCCCGCAAGCGCTCCCCCGAAAAATAAAAAAAGAGGAACGAGGGAAAACAGAAAAAGTACAACAGGACAAGACACGGAAGAAGAAGACAAGAGAAGAAGAAGAAGAAGAAGAAGCAGAAAAAGGATCCAAAGATGGCCAGCTCCACGCCCTCCGTCGCGTCGAAGCGGCTGTTCCACGAGTACAAGGCGCTGTCGTCGGACCCGCCCGAGGGCATCACGGCGGGGCCGGTCAACGAGGACGACATGTTCGTGTGGGAGGCGCTGATCCAGGGGCCCGAGGGCACGCCCTTCGACGGCGGCCTGTTCCCCGCCGAGCTCAAGTTCCCAAAGGACTACCCGCTCGCCCCGCCGACGATGCGCTTCCTGTGCGACATGTGGCATCCGAACGGTACGTTTTGTTTTTTGTTTTTCCTGTCTCTCTCTCTCTCTCTCTGGGGCTTGTTCGAGGTCCATTGGAGGTTTCGCTTGCTTGCCTGCTTGCTTACTTCCTCTCTCTCCCCCAGTCTACCCCAACGGCACCGTCTGCATCTCCATCCTGCACCCGCCCGGCGACGACCCCAACCACTACGAGCACGCGTCCGAGCGGTGGAGCCCCATCCAGAGCGTCGAGAAGATTCTCATCTCCGTCATGAGCATGCTGGCCGAGCCCAACGACGAGAGCCCCGCCAACGTCGACGCCGCGCGCATGTGGAGGGAGAAGCGGGCGGATTACGAGAAGATCGTCAAGGACAACGTCAGGAAGTTGTTGGGCCTGTGAGACATGGACGCAGGGAGAGAGAGAGAGAGAGAGAGAGAAGTAGGAGAGGAGGAATGCATGAGTGGAGCTTTCTGCCCCTCGGCTCTACGGAGTTAAAGGCATGTGCTTACTTGGGCTACTACTACTGTTACTGCTTAGGGAGCGGGTCTGGCGTTCGACGGTAGGTTTGGGTATTACGGAAGTATACACGCACCAGTCCTTGGCCTCCTTTGCCGGTCTTGGAAATAGTCCTTAAAAAAGTGCTCATTCCTTGTCTGTAGATAATACTTAGACTCCTGCTCCCTGGTACATACTTATGAAGGCTGAAAACCCGAAGAGGTGGCTTGAGGGTGCTCGAAAACTCCAGTCATCTGTAATCAGATTCTCAAAAGAGGTAACTTTAGACTTGTCACCTGGTGAGTGCAATCTCAACTATTAGTTCTGAGTCACATCTACAAGTTTTGAGAGAGGAGAGTGTCTGCGTGCTACTACTCCAATAAAAAGAATTGCCGAAAATCCCCGGGCCGTCAGAGAAGAAGAGCCCTCTTCAAAACAAGTCAGTCCAATCGAACCCATCGCCTCCACCATCACCGCCGCCGCCGCCGCTACTCCCCCCACTCGTCGGTGGTCCACCACCATCCCCCTTGCCCCAACCACTCCACGGGTCCTGCTCCCCCCAGACCTCGCCACCCTGCTGCTGACCGCCACCACCGCCGCCACCATGCCCGGGCGGCTGCGCTCCACCCGCCCACGGCTCATTATTGCCAGCGACCGGGCTGGCGTCGTCCGCGGCGCCCGCTCTGCTCCGCTGCATCGCCTCGTACCCCACCATGGTGCCCGCGCCCGCAGCCGCCGCACCCACCCCTTCTTCTCCCGCCGCCGTAGTCGTCGTGACGGCACCCTCGGCAGCGCCGCCAGCGGCAGCGCCCTCTGCGGCAGCGCCCTCTGCGGCAGCGCCTCCTCCTCCGCCGGGGAACCAGATGGGGATGGGCATGCCGAAGAAGCCGCCGCCGGCGCCCGAGTGCCGCGAGAAGTAGTCGAAGTCGATGGAGACGGCGGTGGCGAGCATGACGGCGCGCTGGTCGAGCGTCATTCCGGGCTGCTGCTGCTGCTGCTCCGTCATCCCCTTCTCTGCATCACCTTGGTTCTGCTGTTGCTGAGCCGTGGTGGTGGTGGTGGTGGTGGTGGTGGTGTCCGAAATCAGATTCTGGGGTTCTTGATGTGCCAGCGCGGCGGCATCCATGCGCAGCGCATAGACACCCGTGTCGGTGAAGACTTCGCGCGCCAAGCCGCCAAAGTTGCGGTTCACGCTGCCGAGGAGCTGGTCGCTGTCTGACCGCAGGGTGAAGTCCCAGGAGAGCCAGGGCTCGTTGACGTAGGCGAATTGGAGAAAGGATTGGTGGTCTGGGGCGGTGGCGGAGCCGGGAGACGGCGAGACTGGTTGAAGAGCTGTGGATGAGGATAAGGGGAGGTCCCCAGAAGTGATTTGCGGAGTGTTCGAGTCGAGAGGGTGGAGAGTGGAAGGGTCGCGGGCGAGGAAGAGATTGTATTTGCGGCGGAGGGGCGCCCATTGTTGTTGGGCTTCGCCGATGACACGCATGGCGGAGAGGGGGAGTTGAGATATTTGTGAGGAAGTCTGAGAATCGATTGACGTGACACTTGTGCCATTTAGGGCGTCAGACGAGGCATATTCCTGGTCAGTGCCGTTTATGCAGTCGTAGATGCGGATTTTCGAGTTGATATAACTGAAAGGTCGGTGGAACTAGACATGTCAGTCCAGTAATTATGATGGGTAGGTGTATGCAATGCTTACTCTTAGGACTTCCCGCTCATGTTTGTCAAATACGTGTGTTGTGAAGCTTCTGTGCGTCTTGAACATTTGCCTTGCCATTGAACTTCCCAACCCGTTCTCTTGCTCAGCCAAATATCCAATATGGTTGCCTTGGCCATCCATGATGACGTATCTGTTAGCTTGCTCGAAGCCCAAGAGAACGTTCATCATTTCCAACTGTCTTTGGACGACAATGGTAGAGTTGGCTAATATCGACATGGCCGGGTGATCGGGCTTCAGAACGCTGTGAGGATCATCGGGAATGTTCACAGGTGCTTGTAGGTTGCCCTCTGAAGCTGCAGCACTCTCGCGGAGAGCAGCCGATACCGCCTCGACCCTTGATGGTACATTCTCGGGTTGCTCTGGCGGCTGGTTTGGCTGAGCTGGAGTCGGTTCGGGATTGCTCTTTCTAGGAATTCCAGAAACACGGCCGGCTGGTGTTCTACCAAGGGGTTGCCGTGTGGAGGCGCCCGGCTTCGACCAGGCACGGTGTTGCTTTCTCAAAGGGGCAGCACACAGCGGCGATGATGTGCTCAGTGTCCGCGTAGGCGTACGCAGGGTCACCGTGCGGGCTGCTGTCCGGGCGGATAGTCGAATCAGAGGCATGGCATATGTGTGTACGGCCTCTAGGCTCTTGCGACGTGGACAGGCAGGAGCCGAGTCTGAATCAAGAATGTCGAGGCTGGTCTGTTTGCCAATGCAACGTGATAAAAGAGTAAAGGCTCTTAGTCGGACGCTTCGTCAGCACTTTAATCATACATGGGCGTCCGTACAAGCGTTTCACCCGCGCCTCTGCAGTTGCTCCAGCCGTTACCTCGCACACAGCCTGTGATCTATCGCAGTTGTAAGTGACTTGCGTACAACAGAATGCGACAAACGAAGTGTTCCAGGGAAAGTGTCGGGAGGGTGGAAGGAACGATGACGGAGACGACGGTCTTGGCTCGAACGGGTTTAGCTCCACGCTAGCCGGCGGACCCTCAACCTTAGGTTTTTTTCCGCAAATTTCGTCCATCTCAGTCATCGCACCACTGCAACCATGTAAGCTACTTGCAGCCCGACACCGCTGTCGCAACCACATCCACCTTTCTGCCACGAGGCTCTACCCGCCGGCATCCGTGAGTCGCCAGGCGTCTCCTGATGGACCCCCAGCGTCGTCTCGCGTAATCCAACCATCTTGGTGAGTCAACCTGCCTTTCCTTCGTCACCTGCACCCATGCCCTCTATATGATGACACCAAGATTTCATTCCCACAATGGGAGCGACACTGACTTTCGTCGCTCTCGATGGTGGTCTCGATTTCACAGACTACAACGGTATCTGATCACATTGGCTTCAATCCATTCAAACTACATTGTCGAATTTCGTTTGAGCGTATGGCTAACATTTGTTGCAAAGATTGGCAGTATTTCGTACCAGCACTATGGCCGACTCACCCGCAAGCGTGGTCCCGCCGGAGCCCGCTGCAGAGCGTGAAAATGGCAACGTAGAATCAGCAGCCAATGGCAAAGGCGCATCGCATAAGGAATCCAAGGCCAATTCAAAGCCGGCTTCGCAGCGCCCGAGAAAGCCCAACTATGCAAAGATCCATGCCCAGCCGCTTCCAGTCGTGACACATCCTCTGCCAGCCTTCGTTCCTCACAACCCTCTGTCCTTGCTGCGCATTGCCTATTTCATCTGCTCGCAATACTTCAACCCGCCGCCATCCCATCCACCGAAGCGCCACGTCGCCTATCTCTCGTACGAAACAAGATCCGTCCATGTTACAGATCCTGCGAGTGTGCGCGCGCTGTGGGAGCAGGGCTTTTTCGGGAAGGGTAGCTTGAGCCGGAGCGAGCCTACATGGCTTGATCGTGAGAAGCATCGGCGCGGTGTCGAGTCTGGCCAGGTCAAGGCTGAAGACTACACCAACAAGCGGCGACAGGAGAGAAGAGAAATGAAGAATGAGCGCGCGCGGAAGGAGCGCGAGGCTCTTGAAGAGCAATTGAGGAAGGAGGGAAAGCTGGCCGACGAGGCTACTTTGGAGCCCACTGCTCCGGAAAGCTCTGAGGCCGCAACATTGGCTGGCGGAACTTCCGTCCAGGACAACGGTCCAGACACCCAGTCGGCGGACATGTCTGAAAAGTCTGCAAACGTATCGAAAGAACTTGCTTTGGACGAGCCTATCCAGAACGAAGAGCATCTCCAACTCTCTCTCGAGGAAGCTTTCTTCCTGACGTACGGTCTCGGCGTGCTCGAAGTCGTGGCGGCACGTACAAAGAAGACGGTCGAGCCTCTGCAGTTGTTCCAACTCTGTCGCTCGCTCTCGTACTTCCCTCCGTCGTCTGCCCTTCACGTCAGGCCAGATGACCCTTTCCTCCTCAAGTACGTCGTCTACCACCATTTCCGCAGCCGCGGCTGGGTTGTTCGCGACGGTGTCAAGTTCTCCGTTGACTACATGGTCTACAATCGCGGTCCCGTCTTCTCTCACGCAGAGTTTGCGGTCCACATCGTTCCGTCTTACAGCGATCCGTTCTGGAAGGATCAGGAGAAGAAGGAGTCGAATCCGTGGTGGTGGCTGCATTGTGTCAATCGCGTACAGAGCCAGGTGCTGAAGACATTGGTGCTGGTGTACGTCGAGGTGCCGCCGCCGATTGAGGGGCCGGTCAAGGATATTGGGGAGTACCTGGGACGGTATAAGGTCAGGGAGTTTGTCCTCAGGAGATGGGTAGCCAACAGGATGAGGGGCTGAGCAGAGCTGGGGTTTCGCCTTGCGCTACGCTATGGCGACTCGTTTAACCAAGTTGGACTATGCAGTCACTTCAACTCGCACTCCCGAAATGGAGTGCTTGAATCACTGCTGAGGACTGGGTTTCGCCTTCATCGAGAGCTTGTGTTTACCCTAGCCATGGTCACGAGATCATACGCGGCTTGCCTGGAGTTTGGGAGTCAGTGATCTGGGGTTGCTGGATGTTAAGCATAAAAGTCTGGCTCCTTAGTCTGGTATCCGGCAATCCGGAAGTTTTGAAGGCATAATGAAGCGTGAAAGGAAATCACGACATCTGACATGAGTTACACCTTGGCTATACTTTCCTCGTCCGTCATGTCTTCCGTCTCAATGGACACCTCGTCGAGTAGCGGTCAATCAAGCACAGAGCAACATGATGAAGTGATTGAGTGTTGATTCTCATTCCATAGTAATACAGCCCATCTTTGCTCATAATAAAATGATCTTCCTTGTCCCATCTTTCATGAACGCCAACATGCCATGCCTTCCCAATGCTGCCGGAACGCCTTTTTGTTCTCCCTTTCACGATAAAAAAGAGTCCTATACCATCCCTCTAGCAAATTCTCACACGAATATTTCAGAACCTTCGCACTGCTCAATCCCAAAACGCGAGGTGCCGTCCGTCCTGTATCCCCCCACCGTCTGCCTGCTGCCAAGCCGTTAAAAAAAAAAAACACCGCTCTCCCCCTCCTACATGACCGGATTCCTCGTCTCATCCGGCGGCAGCTTCATGTAGTAGTCGATGGCGGCGGAGAAGGCGGCGAAGCCGGCGCAGCCGACGGCGGTGGCCTGGGGCCCGGCTTTGGCGGCGAGGGCGCCGCCGGTGATGCAGCCGGCGGCGACGCCGTTCATGAGGTCGTTCTTGGCGCGCAGGCCCTCGATGGCGCACTCGGTGCCCGAGAAGACGGCGCCGATGAGGCCGAAGTTCTTGCCCGAGCTGTACGAGGCGCGGCCCATTTCCTTGAACCCCGTGCGCAGCTGCTGGCGGAGCGGCAGCTTGGCGATCTCGGCGCCCTGCGGCGTGAGGGACGTGTCGTAGCGCATCTGTTTTGGTTGGTTGGCCTGGGTGTCAGCGGGGGGATGTCTTCTTATTGTTGTTGTTCATCTTTGTGGTGCGCTGGCGGTCGTATGAGGTGGTTGGTGGTGGTGGAGGGCAGGTTCGGAGTCGAAAAGTGAGGACGGGAGGAACGTACGCTGGACATGAAGAGGCCGAAGACGGCACCCATACCGGCGCCCGCGACGCCGGACATGACGAGCTTGGTCGCGCAGGACTCCATGCCTGCTTGCATCTGGAGAAAGTGGAGAAAGCGCATGTCAGCAATGATTTTTGGCAATTGCAGAGTCGCGCGAAGAGGCGCAACAGACTGTAGTGTACAGCAAAGGCATATAGATTACGTTTGTAGGGGAGGAAGAGGGGAAAGTGTATACGCACAGCCTTGACCATGGCCTGCTCTTGCTCGCTCATGCCCTGGGGGTTCTGACCAGGCATACTGGCGCCCATGGGGCTACCGCCCGGCATCATGCCTGGAAAGCTCATTGTCGCAGTGGGGCGGTCGGTGGACAGGGGAGGTGGTGGTGATTGTAGATGCGAAGCGCGCGACGACGGGGAAGCTTGCAATTATTGTTGCGGCAGCGGCGAAGCCGGAGAACTTTTGGGGCTCGGTGACGCGCCGCGCTGACAGGGTCCGCCCGGGCTTTCGTCCCGATCATTCCCGCTCCGCTCCGGGCGGAAGCGGGTGAGGAAGGTTGTCTTGGCATGCAATTCTTAGACAGCTTTTATCAATGAGGGTTTTCCCAATTGCTGGTTCACGCGCCTGTGGCACCCGACGACGATTGACAACATCTCACCCTTCGGGCTTTGCGATTGTGAGATGACCAGGTACCCTGTCATGTTGTAACACATTTACATCCTCCTAGACTTATTAATACTTCGGTAGATGTAGCATTTCAAGAGACTAAGACTCTAGAGGGATACGCTCCGGCTACCAATAGTATAGAGCAGTAAAAGAGGATATCCCTCTATTTCATATGTACTTTTACATTAACTCCACTAGACAAGGGGAATACGCATTACAGCTTCTCGTTCCGCACCTGAATCCACCTCTTATAGTCACCGTGCTTCTCGATAGACGTTTTGGGTGGCAGCTGCGCCTTCATGACCTTGATCGTGGCCTCAATCTGCTTTTGTAGCTTTTCCAGCTGCTTATATGTCTCAACATCGTTAAGCGGCATGCGGTCCTTGGGCTTGAGTACGCGTTGGGCAAGCGTCAGGGCGTGCCACACGGGCACCAAGCGTCGCAGTTTCTCGGTGGCTTCAGCAAAAAGCGTGTAGCGGTTGGGTTGCTTGGATGCCTCCTTGGTGGTGGGGTCTCCTGGTTGGCCATTGGCTTCCTATGCAAGATGTCAGTATCAAAAGCACACGAGAGGAGCAGTAGGGTGATGATGAAGCGAAGGGGGATGAAGGAGAAGAACCCCGTACCTGCAAGCCAAAGTTCTTCAAATTGAAGCACAACCCCTTCGCATACGCCTCCACCACGCCATCCTCGTCAACACCGTCCTTGTACCTCAGCACCTGCGCAGCCGCGAGCTCCAACGGGGTCGCAATGACGAACGGCAGCGTGCGCAGGTCGCCCAGCTTCGGCACCCGCTTGTCGGGGCCGCCGCAATGCTCCGCCGACTCCATCAGCTCCACCACCTGCTCCGCCCACCGCAGCGCCCGATCAGTCTCCTGCTCGCCCCACCCACTGTCCGCCGCGACGGCGCGCACCTCCCACATGACCCGCGACACGACGCCCCTAGTCTGGAGCCGCAAGCCCGTCCGCGGCGCGCGCTGCAGCGCCCTCAACACGACGTGCATCGCGCCCTTGTGTCCCGCCACGCGCACCAGCTTCTGCGCCCACTGCGGCTTCATGGGCATGCCGGCGTCCGCCAGCCCTTCGACCAGGCGGCCCACGTTCTCCCAGTCCTCGGGCGTCTCGGCGAGGCGCAGTGCCTCGGAGAAGACGTACGCCCGCGGCGGTATGTCGCGCACGCGGTCAATGTGCTCGAGGGTCACGTCGACGCCCGCCACGGTGCTCCACACCGGCTCCGGCGCATCCGCCGACAGCCGCGCCCGGTGCTTGTCCTTGTACACTAGCTTCTGCTGCTCCGAGTTGAGGTGCGCCGGCACCATGATGTGCCGCCGTGCCCGCTCGAGCAGCACGTCGAGCTCTGGGCTGGATGACGGCTCGAAGGTCGGGAGGGCTATTTTGTAACATTGCAAGGTCTGGTTAGCTGAACTGTTCTTTTCTAGTCTTCAATGGAAGCAGCGGGCATTGGAGTGGGCGGAAAAATTGCAAAGGTAGGAAGATGTCAAAAGCTTCCGAAGTTGTGTAGGTTGCGCGACGTACTGTGACGCTGGGAAACGGCGCTGCTTGAGAGGGCGCGGCGGTCGGCATGCCGCAGAGCGGCACGCCAGCTCCTTGCTGTCAGGCTCATCGCGAGAGAGTTGTTGAAGGCGCAATGGCTACGAGTGTTGTCTGGATTTGCTAGCGTTCAGCGACGGGAATTTGTCGCGCGAAGCTCCGAATCAGCCAGCCGATGATAATTCTGCCGCGTCTCACCGCTTAGCTATGTGGTCTCGTGGACGAGGATAGCAGATGGGATCAGAGAGTCTCCGTTGAGATGATGAAAATGAAATAATCGTGCTAAACCACTCTACTCTCACTCTAATCGCACAATTCCCAATTGGTCTGCATCCTAGTAATGCCCTCAAGAACTAATCCATGATGCCACCCAATCATTTGTCGTTCAACTGGCAATAACCTGCCAAATCAAAAATACTGGGTATCAGGTACACGATGCCACCCATCGCGTATATCTCAATCCGTTAAATCCGAGAAAGTCGGCCACACTCAAAACTTCCGCTTTTTCGGTACACTTCTGTTGTGTCTCACGAGGAAGTCGTCGACGCTCTTGTCGCAGCGCTGCGCAACCTCATCCAAGCCCTTACCACCGGGAAGACGAAGGAGATTGGCCCGCCTTGGCGGTTTCGCCATAGCAATGGCACGGAGATCGGCGTCAGAGCAGATACTTGCAGCCGGCATCTTGCTGATAGACGCAAGCTGCGTGCGGAAAGCTCTGAGAGCGTTATGAAAAGGACGATCTGATGGGGGGAGCTCTTCTGGTTCCTGGGTATTGGCCGGGCCTGGAGCCCCGACCAAAGTTGCGAGCGTTCCAAGAGGCTTCTGGTGTCCAGCGGCAACATGAGTTTCCACTGCTTTGTGGGTGACCAAGGCGATGAATCCTTCCTCGGAAACGGTTTCGAGCTCACGCTGTGCGATGTATCGCAGCTTGTTCCATGAAACGTCTCTTCCAGTCACAACTAAATTGGTCGCAGCATCTGGCTTCTCCGTGACTCGTGCGCCACATGCCGTGGCAAGATCACTTGCTCCTGTGCGGCCTAACATATCCAGGATGCCCGTGAAAACGATATGCTTGCCTTCCAAGCAGCCCTCGGTTCCGGGAGGAAGGGATATGTGCAAGGTTTCATCCTCAGACGTCATACCTTCTGAGCCATTGTCGTCAGATAGCTCGTCCTCTGCTGCTGCATCCTTTTCCGGCATTGCAGAAGAGAAGTTCTTGACAACAGACAGCCAGTGGTGTCCGAATTGCCGTGCCAAGTAGTCGCCAATTCCTTCAATCCCAAGCAGCGCCTCGGTATCTTTGGGACGTTGGACCGCAATTTGCTTGAGGGCGCGGTTATTGGCAATTTTGTAGAACTGCCAAGTGGGGATTTTCCTCTCCGCCGCAATCTCCTTGCGTTTGGTGCACAGAGCTTCAAACAAGAGGCGATCGGAAGGATCTAGCTTATTCAGGCTGGCCGAGCTGTGCGTTTTCCGAGGGGGAGTAGATAAGATAGGGTCGTCGATGATGACATCGTTGGGAATGTTGTCGGCTCCTGCCACCAAATTTCTTTCGCCTTGAAGGAAACGCTCGACAATGAACATGCACTCAGCTCCGAAGTTTCGGACAGTGGCATCACCCAGCCCCTTGATCTGCCTGAGTGAGTCGACCGTGCGCGGTTGAGTGATTGCTACCCCCGCTAGGGCTTCGTTTGAGGCAATTTGATAACTCTTCACTCCCTTTGCGGCCGCCATCTCTGTCCGCTTCGAGCATAAAGCCTCATATAGAAGAAGAGATTCTCCGTGGAGTTCATCTTGTGCCCGGGGACCGCGAACGGTCCTTGCGCTGTCTGAAGGATCGTCCGCGTCCGGTTCCTTCTCTTCCCCCGCACCTACGATTGGCAAGCCAAGCTCAGCGAACCCGGGGATTGGAGGGGTTGGTTTCAATTGCTTTCTCTCCTCGTTCATGACGTGGAAAAGCATGAATCCGGCATAGGCATCTGCAGCCGCGTAATGGATTTGGGCCTGGCTGAGCGGTTTGGTCCAATCGCTCGTCCGCACAGTCCCCTTGTCGAGAGGAAGGCCGAGTTTGTCTATGGCTTGATCATTGAGTCTCTTGAGACTCCGGAGAATGTATCCTCCGGCTGTCCGTTTGTTCGCGATAAGGTGGTATAGGTGGCTCAACTCGAACAGGCCCTTGGGTTCAAGCTTGAGATATTTTCGAAGCCTTGATCCGTCCGCGATATTGATACTTACACCGGCTTTGAGAATCTTGTCGGACTCAATGATGGTTTTAAGAGAGGGTGGCAGAATCGCGGCAGGGGTAGTTCCTTCGTGGAGCGAGAGATGAAAGATGGCAATCCGGTCCTCACATGCCAGCTGTAGGACAGAAGCATTCTCTTTGATGCTGTAGATAGAGGGGTATGGGTGCCACTCCATGTCCAGACCTAGCACAGGTTCGTTGAGGAAATTTTGAGCGACCGACTCAGACTTCTCGAAAGTGTGGCAGTAATCGACGGTGACGTCTTGTCCGTCCGGCCCTTGGTAGAGCAGATGTGACCACTGACTTGGGGGAATTTCCATGGGGATCTCTGTCGGGCCTACTGGTGGTGGCAAAGGTTTTCTTTTGAAACTCAGTTCGAAAGGTGGTTCCGTCTCCTCCCCGTCTGAAGCAGATTCCTGCTCTCCCGCTTCATCTTGCGGAGTGGCAGCCTCTACAGGCTTGGCTGTCTCGTCGGCTTCGGCTGACTCAAGTGAGAAGCCATTCAACTCTCCATAGAAGTCCGAGCCGAAAGAATCACCGGGCTTCAACACTGCCGGAGAAGGTTGTGACGGGACTGCCTCGGGTTCAGCATCGATGCTGGCGTGCGATGATACAGTCTCCTGGCTCTCAGGCGCAATATCCATGGCCTCAGCAGCGATGTCTTTGGTGTAATCGTTCTTGGGGGTCGGCTCAAAAGCAGAGTTGTGGAGGGTGCTGTGGAGGCGGTAGGCACGGCGAGCGATACAGGGAAACGACGGTCGGCGTAGAAGGTGCAGCGGCGGGCCAAGCAGGGTCGAGGGTCTGACCGCGAGCTTCAGCCCATAGCGGACAGTCGAGGTCATCTCTCAATGGAAGAGGAAGGGAATGCCGACCATGGCGGCGTTGTGGTGGGTGTTGGCGCAAGGCTGCAGTTGTTCGTTTGGCTCCAGCCTCGCGTCTTCGCCACGGAACGTAGACGCGCCACCACGTGCTACTCAAGCCTCTGCCGTTCCTCCACCGCGCCACGTTCATTCACAGTTTCTACGAGGTCTGCTCCTCAAACGTTCGAGCAAAAGCCGTATGTGCTTAGTGTACACTTCTTCAAAGAGAATTCTCTGCAAAAGCTCGAGGCGTGATTTGTCTGCTTGCTCTCGTTTGAGTGAAAAGACGCAAGCTGCGGAGAAGCCCCCGTCGAAATTTGGAGAGTTACTGAATGCCGCGCCAGCTATCGAGGGCGAACGGGGTCTTCGAACTCTATCTTCTATTACGCGACGATCGGCAGCTTCTTAAACAATCGGCAACATCAGGGCGACCATCGGCAACGACTTATTTCGCCACTGCCGTTCTCACGCATTACGGACTAGAAGCTCGACCAATTCCGTGATCCCTGCTTAAGCTCCCCGCGTGCCGCCAACACCCGGCACCGAGTAACATAGTCACCTCACTCTACGCATTTCATTCCTGTCCCACCAAAACTCGCGACCCTGCGCGCATTCTCGAAATCAAACACTATTCGTAGCATGCGACCATGACGAACGACCCCAAAGACAGCAACAACGCCAGCCACAAGGATGCTGCGAAGCACCCCGCCGCCGACCGCGACGATGCCAACGCCAACCCCAACTCCAACCCATTCATATCTTTCCGCCGCTATGCCGATGACCAGATATTCTCGCTCATGAACTCTGTCATGAGCATCCCCGCCACCCTCTCCAAAGAGCACGAGCGCTGGAACGCAGCCCGCCAGAACGGCGACAGTGACGGCGATAGCGATACACAAGTCACCGGCACCGGCAGGCAGGAAGTCTGGGTGAAGCGATGGTCTAGCGATGATAGTGCTAGTGACGGACAAGACGGCAAAAAGAAACAGGATGACGACCTGTCGAGCTGGGTCAAGATCTGGCGGCCGGACGGGCAGCAAGTCAAGCCGGAGGTCGTCGAGGATCAGGACGGCGGCAAGACGTGGCACTGGAGCGGGTCATGGTCATGGCCACCGAAAAAGGGCGTCGACGACAGCAACTCCAACCAAGCGGCCAACGGCAACGACGAGCTTGATCGCAACTTCGAGGAGGCGCGCAGAAATGCGGAGAAGGAACTACATGAGATGTCAGAGTTGCTCAAGAGCTGGTTTGGTGCCGAGGACGACCACGGCACCAAGGAAGATCCCCAACAGGTGGACAGAGGTCGGAGCCTGCTTGACTGGATCGGACTTGGAGACGGCAGCGGCAGCTCAGACATGAGGCAAGGCATAGAAGACCGGATCAAGCGGCTAGAAGACGAGTTCTTCAACGTGCGGGACAGCTTCTCCGGCCTCGCCCAGGGTCGCGGTCCATGGACTCATCTGCGCATCTCCGACGAAGCACGTGAAGGCAGCCAGATCCTGCAGATCTTGGATGGCCTTCAATCGGCTTCCCAGCATCAAGACCACCCTTTCGGTGGCTTCCCCATGGCGCGTGGCTGGGGTCATCCGCTGTCGTATTTCCTGGATTACTCTAACCCAAGAACGCGCTGGCTACTCCAGCACCCGTACTCCCCCGCCGTGCTCGAAGCGGAGGCAATCAAGAATGGCGTTGTTGGCACTCCCCGGTACGCCGACGCATTCGAAGATCTCATGCGCGCAGAACGCGGATGCATGAGCCAAGGCAGTGCGAATAACGATTGGAGTCGTGCAATGTGGCCGCGTAGCTACAGGCTCCTCTCCAACGTCTATTCGCGCAGTCCCAGGACGCAGGATTTCTTCCAGAACGTCGAGGAGGGTGGGGAATGGTATGTACCGGAGAAACAGCAACAGCAG
This sequence comes from Diplodia corticola, assembly GCF_001883845.1. Classification (NCBI taxonomy): domain Eukaryota; kingdom Fungi; phylum Ascomycota; class Dothideomycetes; order Botryosphaeriales; family Botryosphaeriaceae; genus Diplodia; species Diplodia corticola. The sequence continues at coordinate 341,977 of NW_017971510.1, forward strand.
CACGCTTCGCAAGCGCAACTTGCAGCTCCCACGTCTCTTCCCCCTTTCTATAACCCCGCGAGCGAGGACAGAAGAAAAGAAGCGGCCCATGACGACCACATGTACGAGCGGTTCTTGGGAACGCACACAGCCGACCCGAAGACGGAGCTAGACATGTACGAACGCTTCCTCGGCGATTCCTCATCGCACCACGGCAGCGGCAGCGGCAGCGGCAGCAGTCAGCAACCTCCTGCCGTCGCATCACCACCATCCAACAGCAACAGAAACACCAGCATCGACGTCGCCTCTTCCCCCATCCTCTCCACCATCACCACGACCGAGCGCAACGTCGCCGCCGACGGCACCGTCACGACGAAGGTCACTTTGAAGAAACGCTTCGCTGACGGCCGCGAGGAGTCGTCCGAGACGGTCAACACGTCGCGCGGCGACCCGACGGCGAGCGGCGGCGGTGTGTCCGAGGAGGGCACCGGCAGCAACAAGAAGAAGGGCGGGTGGTTCTGGTCTGGTTGAAGAATGTTCAAGACACTCACTTCCCTTTCTCACTCTTCCTTCAGAGGTGACGTACGACATCCCAACTATCAAGGTTCAAAGGCGCTCAGGTCTCTCTTTTGTTGGGTTATGAAAGGCGCGGCGGAAATATGATATACCACACTCCCCCATCAACGTTATACTTTTTTTTATCGTCCTTTGGTCAGTCTTTCCTTATTTCTTCGTTGTGGCTATATCTCTCAACTCTTTATTTCTCGTAACTACATATCGTTCCACCCTCGTTCGTAGTCAAGACTCCTAGGAACTCAGCGGAATTGGAGAGAAACCTCGCTCTTTTGGAGCGATTCTTCCCGTAAAACGTGATGAATATGTGCGTAGTATTTCAAAGGGAAAAAAGGAAAGAGGGGAGTGGAGGCTTCACTATAATGAGAATGCAAATAGCGCAGAGAGCGAGACTGCCATGCATCGAGCAACAACACCATAGGACTAGGTTTGAGCCCATCCACGCAAGTAGGGTGAAACATGTTTGTAGGCGCAATCGTCTTGTGATCCGCTAGGGCACTTTTTCCGCGAGAGGCGACCGTCCTCAAACATTGATCCCGGACTGAGTTGGTCGTTGGTAGCGGTCTTCTTCCATGAACACTCCACAATCTCCACTTCATGGCGCAAGCACAATGAACGGACCTTCAGATCCACTTGGAAATGCTGGTGGTAATACATATATATACTTCTACACCAGTCTAACCTCGAATGTCTAGTAAACCGTTATCGTCACCTCTAGATCCAAGGCCAATCCCATCTCCCCTTTACCCAACTCGTCAAACCCATCACATTCATGCCCGCCCAACACGCTTCCACAATCAGTCAAAAGGAAGGCGAAACGTTGTTCCAATGTCCCCGTAAAAACATCTCCGCTCAGACCGTGTCCCTGAACTCCTGATCAACAGCCTCATAATGGTCCAAAAAGCCTTGGAAGATGGCGACGCCCAGACCGGGGTCGAGGCTGCCGGTGGTGGCGCGGATGCTGTGCATGCTCAGCTGAGGGATGCCGGCGTCGATGGCGCGGATGCCGGTGGCGGCGCTCATCATGGGCCCCACGGTGCCGCCGGAGCGCGAATCGTTGCGGATCTGGAAGACCTGGAGGCGCTGGCCGGTCTTGTCGGCGACGCGCTGCAGCAGGGCGGTGCTGACGGCGTCGGTCGTCATGTGGCCGTTGGAGTCGGCGCTGACGACGAGGCCGACGTTGAGGCGCGGCGAGTGGTTCTCGAGGTAGGCGTTGAGGAAGTTGGGGTTGACGGCGTGGATGACGTCCGACGAGACGATGAAGGAGTTGGCAAAGGTCTGCGAGAGCAGCGAAGGCGTCGGGAAGCCCGCGAAACTGTCGATGACGCGGTTGATGACGGACGGTAGGAAGTTGCCGCGCGCGCCCTGGCGGAGGAGACTGCCAATCTCCTCGTCGTCGAAGAGGCCAACGACCTTGATAATGGACGAGGACGACGTGTCCGTGGCGGACGTGTCGGCCGAGGTGCTGTTCAGCAGAGCCTGGACGGCGGCCCACGAGCACAGCTTGTCGTCGACACGGCCCGCGAAGATGAACTCCTTGTCGATTCCGCCGACCTGGGCGGGCTGCGTGTCGAACAGCTCGAGCTCCCAGTTGACAATGCTGCTGTAGTCGGTGATGCCGAGCTCCTTGGCAATGACCTTGACCAGGCGCTCCGGCTGCGTCGACGTGAACGTGCCCTGGCCGCCCAACAGGGCGGGCTTGAATTCGGCACCATCCTCGTCCTTCTGCTGTCCAAGGACGTCGCTGTTGTCCAGGCCGATGATGGGCACCATCTGCGTCTCCTTATTGAAGGGGCCTTGCGCCGCCGCGCCAAAGTGCGGGGCGAGTGTGGGAATGCGGGCAACTGTACATCACATCAGCCTTGGGCTCAGATCTCCTCAGTTCTCAAGACGTAACTCACTTGGCCAATCGAGCTTCACCAGCTTGCTCGCAATCTTTCCACTCTCGTCCTTCACCAGCACCCTTCCACCAATGCCAAGGTCCCTGTCCCACCACGTGCTGTTCAGCGCGCCGGCGTAGGGCGCCACGCCAAGCTGCTCGTAGCCAGCCTTTGTGCGGAGCTTGGGGATGGGCTTGAGCTTCGCCGTCAGGGCGTCGATGTGGCCAGCCAGGATGGCGGCGCCGTTGCCGGGCTCGTAAGCCTCGCCGACCGCGAAGGCGATCAGCGACGAGCCGTTGCGCTCGACGAAGTACTTGCCGCCGGCATCCAGTTTCCACACATCACGCTCCGACAGCTTCTTGTACCCTTGCGCCTTCAGATCCTCCGCTACGGCATCGACCGCGTGGAACACAGTTGGGTTGTCCGTCAGGAAGTCACAGAATGGCTGGGTGTAGTCCTCGGGCTTCACGGTGCGACGTGCGCTGGCGGTCTGGTACTTGGGAGTAGCGACGGCGGGACGAGGCGTCTCGGGCAGCTTGGGCGGCACCGCTGGCGCTGCGGCAGCGACGCTGCGGGAGAACAAAGACGAGCCGAACAGCGTCTCGCCCTGGGTGGGCTCGAGGAAGGTGCCAGCGGCGGCGGGCCAAGCGCACTGCTCAGCGGCTTCCCAGGCGCTGGTGGTGGGCACGGCAGGAGGCTGCATGTTGTGACTGGACGGGAACTCGGGCTGCTTCTGGCGAAGGGCGGGGGGATTCTTGGTCATAATGCGGATGGGTGGTCAAAGAAAAGTGGTGAAATGGAAGGAGAATGCGGGTCCCCAGCTTCTAATAGCGGACAAAGGTGAAAGGGATGGGGGAGGTGTTGATGGCGTGCGGCTGCGGTTGATGTATGTCATGAGGGAGCTGCACGTGGTGCCTGGCACAGCTCGCGCCCCGGGCCAAGCTCCAGAGCTCCCCTGGTTCCTGCCCTAAGCATGCACCGCCTCACTCCTCGCCAACAAGGGCCATCTCATATCATGTATGCAACAGGCCCTTGAGCGCGATGTCACGCCTTGATATTCTTGTTGCACTCCTCTTATTGCTCGCTTAACCTACGTCTACACTGTATATTCTACAATCCATTGGTCTGCGCAACCTGCCGTAAGGCAAAGAATACGATTTGGAAGTTGCATTATCGATGCCTCTATTTCACACATAAAATGGAGCTTGTCATCATCCGCAGCTCGTTTGATGATGTCTTTTTGGCATGTCGTTTTTAATGAAGTTGAAATCCGAGCTGCTGGATGCACTAAATATATCGGACCCTTCGAATGAATAAATCTGGTAGCGATTACGGCGGGTCCCAATTCATGCCAGTGAAGCTCCTACCATTTTAGGATTAGATGTTGGCGGGACATGTACCCGAGATACAGCATCCATTACATGACTCGATTCAATGCCTGCGGCGAAGCCCGAATCAGTACTGGCAACATGTCGCGTCGGGCTCGTATTATTTGCTTTCCATCACGAAATGGGGAGGTACGCAAGACTTGCTTGCTCTGTTAACTTGCAATAATTTCATTCCTCTTCGATGTTCTAGACGTTGATGCTTCGAAAGTGAAACAGTGAGAGCTCTCGCGAATGCTCTACAACGCTTTTTTACTTTGCCAGTAAAAAAAAAAGTTTTAAAACAGAAATAACACCACACTTAATCAACAGCACCCTCTTTCTAATTCTAGACCTTCAGGTCCTTAACCTTGTCCGCAACGTCACCGGGGGCAGGGACCTTGGGCTTGGGGCCCGAAGCCTTGCCCGCGGCCTTGGCAGAGGTGGTGTCCTTGGGCAGCTCCCTGACAAAGGGCAGGAACTCGGGCTGGCCGGGGATGTACTTGCGGAGGACCTCCGGAACGTTGAAGCCGTCGGGGGTCTGGTAGTTCTCGAGGATGCAGCAAAGAGCGCGCTCAGTGGCGGCAAGGGTGCAGTTCTGAGGCACTTTTGTCAGAAACGCTGGTCACATCCAATAGATAAAGCGCGCACTTACCAGAGCGTGCACGTATTCCTTCCTAGTAGCCGTCTGCTTCTTCGTGCCATACCGGATCTCCAGCTCGCGGGTCTGGTAGTCTGTGCAGTTGGAGCAGGAAACGAGCTCCTTGTACTCTCCCTGGAACGGGAACCACGCCTCAAGATCGAACTTCTTGGCGGCGGCGTTGTTCAGCGCGCCCGAGACGATGGCGACGACATGGTAGGGCAGCTTCAGCGACTGGTAGAACTCCTCGGCCGTGCTGATCATGTCCTCGAAAGCCGCCCACGACTCGTCAGGCTTGGTAATGAGGAACTGCTCGATCTTCTCGAACTGGTGGACACGGAAGATACCCCACGCATCCCTACCGTGAGAACCGGCCTCCTTGCGGAAGCAGGTCGAGTAACCGGCGTACTTGATAGGAAGATCGGCGGGTTTGAGCCATTCCTCGGAGTGGAGGGCGGACAGCGGCTGCTCCGAGGTTGCAATGAGGTACTTGTCGGTGTCCTTGTTGTTCTCGTCCTCCGTGACCTTGTACAGCTCCTCGTCAAACTGCTCGAGCTGGGCAGTCTTTGCCATCTGGTCCCGCAGCATCATGAACGGCGGCATGTTGGGCTGGTAGCCCTTGTTGTAGAGGAACTCGAGGCCGTAGTTAACAATAGCCACTGCATGCGTTTGGTCAGTGATCGACGCACACATTCACTGCGCGAAGTGACGTACGGTTGAGGAAGAGACCCATGCCAGTCAGACAATAACCGCGGTGGCCGACAACCTTGACACCACGCTCAGGGTCGTAGCCGCCCAGGCGGTACAGGACCTCGTGGTGAGAAAGGCAGTCCTTCTTCTCGACCGTCACGCCCTCAGGGACCCACGTCCTGATTTCCTCGTTGTTGTCCTCGTTATCGCTGACCGGCACCGAGGGGTGTACATAGTTGCCGATAGTCTTCACCTTTGCTGTTTCAAATCTCGTATATCAGCCTCCCAATCCCCCAGTAAAAAGCTGCTGCGCCGCCACGGGCGAGAGTGGGCGCGAACGGGCACGGAAAATACACACCACTCAGAGCCTTGAGCTTCTCGGTAGCCAGATCCTCTTGCGCCTTCTTCTTGTTGGTGAGGTCCTCCTTCTGCTTCAGCAGCTCGTCCGCGTTTTCCTTGTTCTTCTTCTTTAGGCCGATCTCTTTCTGGGTTGCGTTGATCTGAGAGCTGATCTGGGTGGCCTCGTACTGGGCTGGAAGAACGGGCAGAATGTCAGCGAGGCTTCAGCGCGAGGCTTGCATGGGGTGGCCAGACTTTTCCTGTGGTCCTCGAACATGGCAATGACTTCGTCGACGATCTCGACCGGGGCGTTGCGCTTGCGCTGCGACTCCCTGATCTTCTCAGGGTCGCCGCCGCGCTCCTTTATGAAGTCCTGAATGTCGAGCATGGTGTGCGGATTGCGACGGTGCAATTGAGGGGGGTGAAAGAGAGGAGCGGGCGAGTGGTGGTGCGCGATAGGCGGAGCGGGAATGTTTATGAGCACAGGGACTGCGAGTGACTCTCTGTCTGCCCCGCTATGTGGCCTTCTCCGCCTGTCTGCCACCGTCTGATGTGCGCCTGAGTCATGCAGGCGGTGAGTCAGTCCGACCACTCACAGGCGCCGCATCACCAGACATTAGTCGTTGCCCCAAAGAGCAGACTTTGGGCATGCCACATCTGGAAGTCTGCACCGGATCCTGCTACAACAGTGGTGAAACGTTGACTTAAGCTGCAAGGATATAGAGCACACGTCCAGACATGAGGCAACATTTTGGCACACATGGAACCGGAGTCAAATCCAGAAACTCGGCCAGTGACTCTATGCACAGGCCCAGCCAAGGCATTCATTCACTATGGGCCAGCCACTGCACTGGCTTACCAGGCTACCTCCAGGAATTTTCCATCCGAACCGAGAAAACATGACCAGCAAATCAGTCGCGGGATGATTCTTAAAAATAGAGGACTTGGAACCACATAAAAAAGGGCAGCCAACTTAAGCAATAATAGCTGACCAAGACGTTTGGCTGGAAGAAAACAACGAAAGGAAAAGAAGCAGTAGTTTTATCCAAGTCCCATCCGAAACATACCATCCGTGCTGTCCGTGCCGGATGTGACTTCTTTAAGTCGGATATCAATTGCCCAATCCCACTATCCAAAACATGAACGAAAGCAAAAGTAACGGTGCGCGATATGTGAGGACCGGACTTTAGAATCAAAATAAAAAGCGAGGGGACGCTTGCCCGTGGGTTTCTCATTCGTTTTGCATTGGTTTTGCATGCGGACGCCTGTGTTCATATTTTACGAGCCTCCGTGGCTCGTCGGTGTGTGGGAGCGATGCTGAAATTACGCACGGCATGTGCAGTGCCCGTGGACGAACTTACTTCGCCGCTTCCAAGGCGTCTTCGGTCACTCTTTTGGGCCTCTTTACCTCTTGGGTGGCTGCTCCGCGATGGGCAGTAGCAAATCGGCTGATTTCTCATCCTGAGACATTCCGCTATCATTGCGCTTGCGTCCCAGGCTATCCAGCCACTGCTCAGCGCTCTTGATTGTTCTTTCAACAATCAGGCTGACCTGCTCAATCATGTCCAAGCCCTCCTTGCCGAAAGCAAGCATGCGATTGGCGTTACTAGCTTCGGCTGGCTCACCGTTCTGGCCCTCCTGGCCATTGCCCGTGGTGGCAATGGCAACCTGCCATCGCTGGGGCACAGAAAGCAGTTGCCTGCGCACCATGTTGCCCGCTTCACGCGGAAGGGCACCTCCAGTGTACTGCGAGACAGACGAGCAGACCTTCCCGATAGTCTCCCAGATTTCTTTGCTGATTGCATTGATCCGATCGGCAAGCCGCCGGCTTTCCTTTTCCCGTTGCTGCTCCTCCATGTCGCGCATGAGCTGTCTAGAGCCCACACCCTTCTCGTCATTGTGTTGGTTTGAACCATTGGCGCTGGTAGCCTTCTCGAAATCTTCGAGCACCATTCTGAGCGCACGCATGGCAGTGCCAATGTGAGCGGTTGCATCGCGCAGAAGGTTCAGGCAAAATTTAAGGCTGCGCAACGATCGCTCCGAAAAAGCGGCACCAAGACCGGATGTTCCGATCATCACACGAGTAGACCAATTCTGATTTCCGTTCCGGAAGGCGAGCTGACGGTGCGCATTCGTGGTTCTTTCCTCATATTCCGGAGAACGTTCTGTGTCGTATGGGGGTAAAGTCTCTTCCCGAACACTCGAAATATCAGAGTCTCCTCTGGTTCGAGCTGCGCGCACAGGAGGGGTCTGGAGGCCGTCCTCAATGTCCCCCATGTCATTGTCGGTCCTTCTCCTCTTGTGACTCCCAGTTTCGACCTCATTTGCCCTTTCGCCAAGGTAACGGCGCAAGCTATTCTCCACACCAGTCCGTCGACCAACAGTGCCCACAGTGTTAGCAAAGTTGCGCTCGAAGAAATCCGCGCTGGACTGGACAAAACGGGGCGAGTATGTTTTGGTGGTCGAATATGCCGAGAGCGATCCGTTGATGGTACTGCCTATCCAGGGGTGGCGTGACGTCACAAGCGAGAGAAGTGGTTCCCTCTCTTCAGAAGAGGACTGATCCGACGGCGATGGAAGACTTGCGCTACGACCGGGAGGCGACATGACATAATCTAAAAGTGTCAACTGAGGACCATCCGTAAGAGTGGAGGTGTCCCTACCTGGATTACCCAGGCCAACGATAGCCTCTGCAGCGAGGAGCTCCTTCTGGTTCCTAGTCGCCTTCTGAGGATTGCCGTTGACTTGCTCATCCATGCTCACAATACTCTCAGTGTCCATGGGGCTGCCCACGTCCATTTCAGCGGCGGTGCGCGGCGCGGTGACAGGCGCGCGTGGCAAGGAAGCGGCCTGGAGCGTTCCTGAACTCTGCCATTGTTGAATGTCGGTAGCATATCTGGCAAGCCCGTTGCGGTCGAGCTGGCTGGGGCCGTTGCGCGAGGGTGTTGCTATGGGGAGACCGAGCGACGCGAGGTCCGGGAGGTGCACGCCATTTGGAGCGGATGGGGCGGCAGGCGCCACAATGCGCGGCGGGTCCTGAGTGGGGACTGAGGGCAGGTGCAGCGTCTCAGGGTCGTTGTGGGTGTAGGGCGGCGGTCGCTCTGCCTGCACCTCCATGACGGGTGAGGTTGGCGCCGTCGGGTGACGCACAGAGATTGCCGATGGATGAGGTGAGCGCGAGCGACGGAGACGCGACCGGGAGGGGGCTTTATGGCGGTGCGCCCGGACGAGCGACAGTCGGGGGCGTGTGGGCGGTTTATTGATGGGTGGTTGAGCTGGGGCAAGCCGGGGGGTAGCGGCGGCAGCGGTTCATGTTGGAGAGTGGGTGGAGGCAAGCGGCACTTCTTGCTCAGCAGGCTGCGCAAGGCGTTCATTGACATGTGAACCGCAAGATTGGCCTTAGCTCCTCCCACGTGAAGACGCTCGGATCATGGCCGAGTTGGGCGAGCCGAGTCGTGCCAAAACGCAGCGTATCACAAGGTCAGGACGCGCTTCCTCCAGGCGGCAGCCAACGACTCTGCGCCTTGCTGCCGGGCGAAATTTGCTTTTTTGGGGCATCGCGGGGAGGGCGACATGCACCCCAGATATGTCCACCAATAGCGCGTCCATGATATGCTGAGATGCGCAAGCCCGCTGCAGCAGCCACCGTCAACAGTTGAGCGTCGGATTTTTTTTAAACAAGTCGCTGCGCACACGGGCGTCGGTGGTGCTTCGCGGCGCCCCAGCGGACCAGGCGCCAGCTCACGCGCCGGCTTCAGCACTACTGGATGGACGCATTGCCAGCGCAGCGCAGCAGACGGCGCGAAGCAGGAGCAGTCGGTACAGCGCGCCTGCATTCCTCTGTCCGCAGGGATTCGGCATCCCACACCGACGGCTCGCGCGCGTCTTTCTGGTGCTCAACGCAGCGCTTCTTGGCGGCCCCGGCCCGACGCCGGCAGATGGCATATCCGGAGTTGGCGCCCAATCATCGGCTGCCCAACCTGGCCCGCATGTGAGCCAACGCTCTCCCCGGCTTCCAACGCCCTCGCTACCACTCTGTTCCAGCTTCGCGGCGGGCGGGCCCCAAGGCTGCTGCTGATGATGAGAGATTTAACGGCATGACGGTGGCCCAGCACGTGAAAGGCCGGCACGGACACGGAGCCCCGAAGAGTGGATCCCGTCTGACACTTCACCTCGGACTTACATTTCTCCCACACCGCACTCCGAACCCGAGCTCCAGCCCGCCGGGCTTCTGTGCCATGCATGTCGGGATGCAGCAATGATCGCAGCAAGAAACGATGAGCCTCCTGCGCCACTGTTACATCGACCCGTTGAGCCTCTTGTGCTCACATGCAAAAACAACCGCACTGGTGCTGGGTGCACGATCCCCTCATGGCCAGAAACAAGGTTTGTCATGGTCCCAGTCTTGCAGGATGCTCCTTATCTGCGCCGACTTGGGCGCGTAGTCAATAAACGGACCTCCAACAGCGGTGCGGCTGGCGTAGGTATCAATTGGATCCCGCCTTTCAGTGGGTTGCAGAGGACTCCTGCCTACAGCCTACAGATACCTATCGTGCTCCACTTGCGGTGGTACTCGCAGTTGCCGACCGGGTGTTCTGATTGATTTGAAACCAACCTCTACGGCCGGAACTTGGCTTCGACTAGCCATGCAGGAAAAACAAAAGCATCCGTCGCTAAACGCGGGAGGTCAGAGTCTCCAGCAACCCAATGTGGCCTCATGGAACGCGGGAATACAACCACGCCGCAGTCTCGAATGGCGAAAGACGGGCGGATGTTTCAGGCTTAGTGGCCGGCGGCGCGAGAAGCGCTCTGGACAGATCCGGGCCTGATCATTCCTTTCACGGCCTTGCCTCTCGTTTGCGATCGCCACTTCGGCATGGCGTGTGCAACTGCGCAAGCTCATTCGCTTAGGGAGGACGCGTCGCGAAATGGCCCCCTGAATGCGCATCCGCCAAGCTGAGGAAAAGAAGAAAAAAATAAATTTCTGATGGAAGCAGGACGGCGCCACGGCGCGTTGCAATCGAATTGGGAAATTGGGTGGGTAGGTGGTCCAATGCTGCGTCTGGATATACCCAAGCTCAGCTTCGACTACCATTAGCAGGGCTTGGGAACCAGACCTCACGCTCCGACATCAGCTTCTACTGGACTGCGGTGAGTTAGGGTTTGCGGCGGTCATACTAGTCCGTATGTATGCACCTAATGGCCGGCCAAGGCAGCTTACGGTGCGCACTGGGCGAGGGGCAGCCAGGTGCCAGGCCCTTTTCTTTCCCCGCGCAACGTCGGCGCTGCAGGCAGATGACCGCTTTTTTGCACGTCTCCTGCCACATGGGTCTGCGCACTGCACACGGCCTCGGACAGGCGGACCAACCGCCTGTCCGACGATAAGGGGGCATTGGCGGTCACGCTGTGCGCGCCAGAAGCTTCGGACCTGTTCGAACGACGATGCCCTCTTGGGCCAGACGCCCCACAGGATGGCCAGCCAAGATCTGAAGGCCCGCTGGCGCGTACCGACCCGACAATCAGCCATGCCGCCTCAGCCTTGTGCGACTCATGGGGCGCTCCTCAAGCACGCACAAGGCACGCTTGCAGACTCATGCACCGCTTTCCCATTGGCCCGCCCGGGCCCTTGCTCACCATGGCTCATTGCGATTCATAAGCAGCCAACGTTGTTCCCGAAGCCGATGTGGGGACTGACGCCTGCAGTGTCGCCGCCCAGCTGCTGTGGCTGCAGCCGCTGTGCCCCTGTGCCCTCTCGGCCACTTGGCCGCCAGACATCGGCTAACTTCGGGTCCGTCTTCCGACCGCGCTGGGTCAAGAGAGCCTGTAGCGTGCTGTCGTGCTGTACACCGGTGTCGCCATCTGGATACTGTGTACCTCGTGCGGTCGGGACTCAGACTGGCCAGGGGTCCGTCCGCCTATCTGCCAGTACGTGCTCCACCATACTATTATCTGCACCTCCAAGTTCGTCCGGAGGCCCTTGCGCTCAACCAACGCCCACGGACTTACGGTGTTAAGGTTGGAAGAAGGCCACTTATGCCCGCGTAGCCAAGCCCTCTGCAAGGGTACGCCCCCGGTCACTTTTCTCCAGCTCTACTACTAATCCCCGCCGTAAACCCATCCTCCTTTTTCCCTCAGGTAGTGCGGCGGCCGCCTTGCAAGTCCCGTATATAGGCTGTGTGATAGCCTAAGGGCCGCCCCATCCCTCACCTGCCCGCTCCCTTCGCTGCCGCTCATCCTCAACATGGATCGCCTCGATCCTGAGCAGCTTCAAGCTGAGGCCATCCGCCGCCTCTCTGAGCAGAGCGGACTGGATCCCAGCCAGATCCAGCTGTTTGTCTCGTCCTCCAACGACGGTGGTGACATTACCGAGACCAGGTCAATTGGAACCACCCATTCCGAGACTCGCTCTATCGTTCGTTCCGAGACCCGTTCTGTCGTCCACTCCGAGTCTCGCTCAGATCTCCATGGCTCTGGCTCGCAGTCGAATCTCCAGCTGCACACTTCTGGATCCCACTCGATTCTGCGTTCCGGCTCGCAGTCTGCCCTCCGTAATGAGTCTTTCTCCGCCGATTCGTTGTCGGAGCTTCACGCCACGAACTCCTCCACGCAGCTGAGAGAGTCTGGATCCCAGTCTGCACTGAGGTCTGGTTCCATGACAAGGCTTCAGTCATCGGGATCTCTGGCTGCCCTCCACGAAGCCAACGACCACGCCACCTCCCATGACGCCGATGCTCAGCTTGCCCTCCAAGCTGCCAACGCCCAGTCCTCCACTGAAGGGTCCGGGTCGTTTTCCGCGTTCCGTGACGCCAGGCAAGGCAGCGACGATGCCACACTAGCAACCAAGGGTTCTGCTTTCGCCATCAATGGAGCCAATGCTAGCGAAGCTGACGCCATAAGCCACTCTGCCATCCGCCAAGGAAGCACCTCCGCCTCCGGCTCTGCCAGACCCGACAGCCAGGACGCCAGCACCACCCTCCACACGGCCAATTCCGCCTACTTTGACACCACAAATAACGCTGAAGTTGCTGCCGCTGCTGCTGCCGGTGCCGGCGCCATCACCGCCTCCCAGCCTCAGGAGCAAGCCGAGCCTGCACACGAATACCGGTCCGTTGTCAAGCCAGACGCGCAGTCGGTGCCGTCGGAGAAGCCCCACAGCGACACGGATGGTGTCACTCTCAATTCCAAGAGTTCCGTTGTACATGTTCATGACGGTATCAACGTCGCCCGTGCGGAGCACGACTTTCAGGAGCTGAGCCGCGAGCTGTCCCGCCTATCGCGCAGCCAGAGCAAGAAGAATAAGGCCGGCGCAACCGACATTGAGAAAGTTGCAAGCGTGTCGGAAACAAGTGAGCAGGAGCCGTTCGATCTCGAGGGTGTGCTCAGGGGACGCAGAGGAGAAGATGAGGAGGCTGGGATCAAGTCCAAGCAGGTTGGTGTTATTTGGGATGGACTGACTGTTCGTGGCATTGGCGGTGTGAAGAACTACGTCAAGGTGAGATTTACCGCCGTCTTGGAGGCTGGATTATGCTTACTTTGTCCAGACTTTCCCGCAAGCTTTTGTTTCGTTCTTCAATGTCTACGAGACCGCCAAGAGTATCCTGGGTGTCGGCAAGAAAGGTCGTGAGTTCGACATTCTGAAAGATTTCCGCGGAGTGGCCAAGCCTGGCGAGATGGTTCTAGTCCTTGGTCGTCCGGGATCAGGTTGCACAAGTTTCCTCAAAGTAATTGCCAACCAGCGGTTCGGCTACACCGACGTTGCCGGTGAGGTCATGTATGGTCCTTTCGATGCTGCGACGTTTGAGAAGCGTTACCGTGGAGAGGCCGTGTACAACCAGGAGGACGATATCCACCACCCTACGCTCACCGTCGGTCAAACTCTTGACTTTGCCCTGGAGACCAAGATTCCCGGTGCCCGTCCGGCCGGGTTGAGCCGACAGGACTTCAAGCAAAGGGTCATCGACATGCTGCTGAAGATGTTCAATATCGAGCACACGAAGAACACGATTGTCGGCAACCCTTTCGTTCGTGGTGTCTCTGGTGGAGAGCGTAAGCGTGTTTCGATTGCCGAGATGATGGTCACCAACGCCTGCATCTGTTCATGGGACAACTCGACCCGTGGTCTCGATGCTTCCACCGCTCTCGATTACGCCAAGTCCCTGCGGATTCTCACCGACATCCACCAAGTCACGACCTTTGTTTCCTTGTACCAGGCTTCCGAGTCCATCTACAAGATGTTCGACAAGGTCATGGTCATCGACTCGGGCCGTTGCGTGTATTATGGTGCTGCGAAGGAGGCTCGTGCTTACTTCGAGGGCCTTGGCTTCGTCGAGAAGCCTAGGCAGACGACTCCCGACTACTTGACTGGCTGCACCGATCCATTCGAGCGCGAATTCAAGCCAAACCGTAGCGCAGACAACGTTCCCAGCACCCCCGAGGGTCTGGCCGAAGCGTTCAACAAGTCTGACATCGCTGCTCGCATGGACAGGGATATGGAGGCGTACCGCGAGCAGATCAAGCAGGAAAAGCAGACCTGGGACGACTTCCAGACTGCTGTTACTCAAAGCAAGAGGCATGCTTCCCACCGCTCCGTCTACACCATTCCTTTCTACCTGCAGGTCTGGGCTCTCATGCGCCGCCAGTTCTTCCTCAAGTGGCAGGATAAGTTCTCTTTGACCGTCTCGTGGGCCACTTCCATCGTCGTTGCCATCATTCTGGGTACTGTCTGGCTCCAGCTTCCTCAGACCAGTGCGGGCGCTTTCACTCGTGGTGGTCTTCTGTTCATCTCCCTTCTGTTCAACGCGTTCGAGGCTTTCTCCGAGCTGGCTTCCACCATGGTTGGCCGACCGATCATCAACAAACACCGTGCCTTCACCTTCCATCGTCCTTCTGCCCTTTGGATTGCTCAGATCATGGTCGACACGGTATTTGCAAGCGCGAAGATCTTGGTCTTCAGTATCATGGTCTACTTCATGTGCGGCTTGGTTCTCGATGCCGGTGCCTTTTTCACCTTTGTCTTGGTCATCATCTCTGGGTACCTCTCGATGACACTGTTCTTCCGTACCGTCGGATGTCTTTGTCCCGACTTCGATGTTGCGATCCGTCTTGCGGCTACGATCATTACCTTCTTCGTCTTGACTTCCGGATATCTCATCCAATGGCAGTCAGAGCAGGTGTGGCTCAGGTGGATCTTCTACATCAACGCACTGGGTCTCGGCTTCTCTGCGCTCATGATGAACGAATTCAAGCGCCTGACCCTCACTTGCACGTCGGACTCCCTGGTTCCCACCGGAGGCGATTACAACGACATTGCTCACCAATCTTGCACGCTCGCTGGAAGCACCGCTGGCACCGACCAGATCTCTGGCAGTGCCTATATCGAGCAGGGCTTCGCGTACGACCCAAGCGACCTCTGGCGCAACTGGGGTATCATGATCGTTCTTATCGTTGGTTTCCTGGCTGCAAACGCCCTGCTTGGTGAGCACATCAAGTGGGGTGCCGGTGGAAAGACGGTCACTTTCTTCGCCAAGGAGGATTCCGAGACCAAGCAGCTGAACGAGGAGCTCCAGCGCAAGAAGGACAGGAGAAATCGCAAGGAGGAGACGACTGGGGCCAGCGATGGACTCAAGATTACTTCAAAGGCTATCCTCACTTGGGAAGACCTCTGCTACGACGTCCCGCACCCCTCCGGTCATGGCCAATTGCGCCTGCTCAACAACATCTTCGGTTACGTCCAGCCTGGCAAGCTCACTGCTCTTATGGGAGCTTCCGGTGCAGGCAAGACCACCCTTCTGGATGTCCTTGCTGCGCGTAAGAACATTGGTGTGATCAGCGGCGAGAAGCTCGTTGACGGCAAGCCTCCCGGTATCGCTTTCCAGCGTGGCACTGCCTATGCCGAGCAACTGGATGTCCACGAGCCTAGCCAGACTGTCCGCGAGGCTCTCCGCTTCTCCGCCGATCTGCGCCAGCCGTACGACGTCCCTCAGTCTGAGAAGTACGCCTATGTGGAGGAAGTCATTTCTCTTCTGGAAATGGAAGATATTGCCGACGCCATCATCGGAGATCCCGAGAACGGTCTTGCTGTCGAACAGCGCAAGCGCGTCACCATCGGTGTTGAGCTTGCTGCCAAGCCTGAACTGCTTCTCTTCCTCGACGAGCCCACTTCCGGTCTTGACTCCCAGAGCGCCTTCAACATTGTCCGTTTCCTGAGGAAGCTGGCTGCTGCTGGCCAAAGTATCCTTTGCACCATCCACCAGCCGAACTCGGCGCTTTTCGAGTCGTTTGACAGGCTTCTGCTGCTCCAACGTGGTGGCCAGTGTGTTTACTTCGGTGACATCGGCAAGGACGCTCATGTGCTGCTCGAGTACTTCCACCAGAACGGTGCCGACTGCCCGGCTGATCTCAATCCCGCCGAGTGGATGCTCGATGCCATTGGTGCCGGTCAAACCCCTCGCATCGGCAACAAGGATTGGGGTGATGTCTGGAAGGATTCTGACGAATTCGCCAAGATCAAGGAGGACATCATCCACATGAAGCGCGATCGTATCGCGGAAGTCGGCGCTGCGCCTGTAGTCGAGCAACAGGAGTACGCCACCCCGCTGTGGTACCAGATCAAGCGCGTCAACGCCCGCCAGCAGCTGTCTTTCTGGCGCACTCCCAACTACGGCTTCACCCGCTTCTTCAACCATGTCGTCATTGCCCTTTTCACCGGTCTCGCCTTCCTGCAGCTCGACGACTCGCGCTCCTCACTCCAATACCGCGTCTTCGTCATCTTCCAGGTCACCGTCCTGCCCGCTCTCATCCTTGCCCAGATCGAGCCCAAGTATGCCGTCTCGCGTATGATTTCCTTCCGCGAGCAGTCTTCCAAGGCGTACAAGACGTTCCCCTTCGCACTGTCCATGGTCCTTGCCGAGATGCCGTACAGCATCCTCTGCGCCGTGGGCTTCTTCCTGCCGCTGTACTACATCCCGGGCTTCCAGTCGGATTCGAGCCGGGCCGGCTACCAGTTCTTCATGATCCTCATCACCGAGGTGTTCTCGGTGACGCTGGGCCAACTGATCGCCGCCATCACGCCCGACCCATTCATTTCCGCGCACGTCAACCCCTTCGTCATCATCGTCTTCGCCCTCTTCTGCGGTGTCACCATTCCCAAGCCGCAGATCCCCAAGTTCTGGCGTGCCTGGCTGTACCAGCTAGACCCCTTCACCCGTCTCATCGGCGGCATGCTCGTCACCGAGCTGACCGACCGCAAGGTCGAGTGCACGAGCGTCGAGCTCAACCGCTTCACCGCGCCCGCCGGCCAGACGTGCGGCGACTACATGCGAGGCTTCTTTGTTGCTGGCGGCCCCGGTTACATTGTCAACAACCAGACCAGCGAGTGCGAGTATTGCGCGTACAGGGTCGGTGATGAGTTCTACCAGCCGCTCGGCTACGAGTTTGTCAACCGCTGGAGGGATCTGGGTATTTTTGCTGCCTTCATCGGCAGCAATTTGATTCTGCTGTTCACTGCTGTAAGTTCCACACCACTCCCTGTTTATTTTATATTGTCTCCATGAATTAGTACTAATATGCTTTCTTTGCAGGCTCGCTTCTTGAACTTCAACCGTCGTTAAGAACAAAAACGCGAGAGAAAAGATCGTGCATGCGTTCTGGAGAGGAGAGGAGAGCGAGACTCCTTTTTCATATGAGATTTACTTTTAATCATTTAACAAGGCGTTTTCAGAACGAACAACTCCCGCTGTTGCATTTCAGTTACTAGACGAGATAGATCTCGGATGCCACTTTGTTTGTTCATCCATACAGCTGCAGCTGCTGTTGGTGAGGAGAGTGGGAAAAAAAAAAAAAGCATCAGGATTGAGCTTCCACGCCATTTTGTGGTTTGCTGGTCTTTAGCATTTCTTGGACAGCGCATGGGATACCCCGCGTCTGTTATTATTTTTGTTTGAATCCCAGGTTTTCATTCATACTTGGGATTTTGTTGTTGTTCCCTTGTTTTGAGGTGATGGAGACACGTTCGATTACGATGAAAAGGCGCCCAAGTGATAGAGAAGTCATAATGAGTTTAATGCATCAAATCCGTATCAACATGTGCGAGGAAATGACTCCTCGTTGCAAGGAGCTCGAACGCCCAGTGGAATAAGAATCCGGTGAGTATATGCTAATATCCTGTTACATGTGAAACAGCCCTGGGAGACAAAGTCAGACATAAGGTCACTTTATTCAAAGTGTAGCACACTTTGCGACATTTGTCGCCACCCAAAACTCTGAAATATTTGTTTGTTACAGGTGCATTATGAAATAGCTGGGGAGAAACATGCATGATTTTCTTGGGGCAGAGTGCGTAGGCTTATCCCTCATGTTAAGGCAAACATTCTTTGATATTTCCGATGCCACCAATTCTGGAATTACTGAACTGTGTGACACGTATTGGTTGGTTTGGATATCAAGAGAGGCTTATACTTTGACGTGTTGCGGGCGAATGAACCGTCATCCCAAAAGAAATGGAGAAGGGTGGTTCATATCTAATCCTTGAGGCTCCTATAAGTCAACCAGTCAGTTACCAACTAATCGCCGCGCAACAGCTTGCTACTAACCAGTCCACGCTTTTCGATAACTTTCGCCCGCCCGCTCAACGGAACCTTCGCGCCCGGCAGTGTCCCGCAGCCACTACTCAGCGCAAATACAAAACTCTCGCTGTCCCCGGCAGCTAGCAAACACAACAACAACAACATCACCCCCCGCCACCCACCCGCGCATCTGCCAACCGACCACACAAAAGCAACGAACGCAAAGACAGAACACTCCTCATCCCGACCACCCCCCCACACACACACCTTGACACCGACCCACCCCTCGCCGTAAGACCCCAATCCACGACCCCAATCCACGACCGCAACCGCAACCGCAACCGCAACCGCCATGACGACACCCCCCGTCCCTCCTCTCGTCCCTCCCCCCGCACCGACAACAGCAGCACCGCCGTGGATCCTCCCCAGCGCGCTGCTCACCTTCGCCGTCGCCGCCGTCGCCGTGCTGCTCGCGTACCACCTCACGTTCCGCCGGGGGATCGACGTCGAGCCGCCGCTGGAGTCGCCGCTGGCTTCGCCGCTGGAGTCGTTGCTGGAGTCACCGCTGGAGTCGCCAATGCAGTCGCCAATGGAGCCGCCGCCGCCGCCGCCGCCGCCGCCATCGGAGGATGACGATGACGATGACGACGACGATGACGATGAGGATGATAAGGAGGAGGAGGAGGAAGAAGAAAAACAAGAGGAAAAAGAGGCAGACCGTCCGCCGCCGTGGTTGCCATCTGCGGCGCCGTTGTCATCCGCGCCGTTGTCATATGCGCCGCTGTCATCTGCGCCGTTATCACCTGCGCCGCTGCCGCCGTGGCCGTCGTCGTTCCCGACCACCGATTCGAAACAGGGCCCGCCGATAGCGTTCGTCCGCAATGGTCGCGTCTTTTCTTCCCGGCCAGAAGAAAACGTCAGCGGCGGTGGCGGCGACAGCAGCAGCAGCAACAACGAGCCTTTATGGCGAGCACTCGCAGGCGGCCGGGGTAATGCGATCGTGCCGCCGATAAGGGCGACGAGGCTGGCGAAGGACTTGCGGCGGGAGTGGAGGTGGAAGCAGGACAGCAGCGACAACAAGAACAACAACGGCGACGACGACGATGACGACGACGACGAGACGTCGAAGCTTCTACCGGGGACGCCTACTCCGTCGGGCATTGGCAAGGCGAACGGTTCTCCGACGACGACGACGACGAAGACGACGACAAGCGGGTCTTTGCCTTGGGCTGCTCGGGAAAACGGCATGCCCTGGATTCGGGCTCAGCGGCCGAGGGATGGAAGGAGGACGAGGGCGGTGCCCAGCGTCGAGCGCGTGGAGCCACCGTGGCGGCAGGGAAACGCCGCCGCGATGGGAGACGGTGATGCTTTCGGTCGATGGAGTGAGCACGGGAGGAGGTCGGGGCTGCCGTACCGTGGATACGTGGGCGATGGTGGTGGCTATCTGGATCAGATCTCGGGCACCTTGGATCTGGTGGTCGATAAGTTGACGATGCATTTCGGGGACGATGGCGGCGAGGAAGACTTGGTGTTTCCGATTACGGAGGAAGAAAGGGGAAGCTAGGGGGGGTCCTGTGGGATTGAAGGCGGGTCGATGGGGCTGCGGAGTACAAAAAGCTCGAGGCGGAGCAGGACTGGAACACCGACGTGGTGCGGCATCTGGGAATGGACTGGACTATCAGCCTTTATCTAAATTTTTAGAATAAAAAGATCAATATGATGAGTTCACGGTACCACTGTTCTAGTGACAATTGTTTGTAGGTAAAAGGTAGTTCGTTGAAAAGGTTACTGAGAAGAAAAAAAGGAAGCTCCTCGTATTATGGCAGCAGTTTGTTATCATTACCTGCCCATCAGATTTCGAGCAAGGACGACCGACGTCCTCCAAGTAAAGCAAAAGAGAGAGACGAAGAGAAGAAAACAGTATGACCCATCATAACTGAATCTTCACTCCTTTTATCGCTCTCTCGACGCGCTCTTCCTCTCTTTAAGTGTTGAACAAATACGCAGCAACGACGCCGCCCCAACCACCGCTGCTGTCCGCACTGGTCGCCACCCCGGCGCCACCGTCACTGACGATGATACGTTCTATAGCCTTGACGTTTGTACCGTAAAGATACGTGCGCTTAGCCTCGCTGATCTCAATGGCGCTCTGCTGGCAGTTGTCGCCGTGCTCTGTGCAAGCCTTGCCAACGCCGCCGTTGAAGAAGGCCCACAGCGCGCCGCCGTACAGGAACAGGTCGCTCGTCCCTTGGTTCATGCGCTCCAGCCACGCCACGCCGCAGTACGGATCGCCGTCGCAGCCCGCGAAGTCCGGGTCGCTCTCGATCAGGTTGTCCTGCCACGGGTAGGGCGCGGCAGCCGAGCCGTTGGGTCCCTGCCAGTAAGGGGTCTCGCTCTGCTGCATGGCAGCGTAGACGTTGCGCGCGTTCCAGAAGTTGTACTGGTAGAGCGTGTTGTGCTCCATGCCGGTGCCAACGAGCCAGGTGCCCTGCGTGGCCTCGACAAGGGCGCCGCGGCCGACGGCAATGGTCTGCTCGCCGTACGGCCCATCGAGGTCATGGTCCGCCGTCCAGCCCCACATGTTCTCGATGTAGGCCGACGATGTGTTGGTCAGGTGGAGCAAGCCCCAGGCGGCCTTGCACTGCTCGGGCGACGCGAGGCAGTTGGTCTGCACCTTGGAGCCGTTAGCGCCGCCGATGCGGAAGTGCGTGTTCCACAGCCCGACGTCGCCCGGTGCATCGCCCGCCATGTTGATCTCGACGAGCTTGCAGCCCTGGAGCACGTCGGCAACGGTGAAGAGCATGTCGCTGATCTGCGCCACACCGACGTCGCCGCTGTTGCCGACCTTGACCATGGCTCGGGGCTCATCCGGATTCCAGAAGTTGCTGCCATTCGCCGAGATGGCGGTGCCGAAGGCGTCGCCGAAGATGCGAGTGCCAACGGGAATGGTGATGGTATCGGTAACGATGTAGGTTCCAGCGGGCCAATAGATGATGGAGCAACCCGCGTACTGTGCAAGGATGGCATTGATGTTCTCTGTGTCGTCAGTTTCTCCGTCACCGTAGACGGGTAGACCGTCGACGGCCTTGATGTTAATAAACTTGTCGACAGAGTATTCTTTGTACGTTGGAGGAGCGATTGCAACATAGTTGGTGCCATCAAGAAGGGCAGAGGTGCGCGGAGTCTTGCCGGCCTGGCCATCGGGGATCCAGGAGTGAGCGCCGCTTCCAGGAGTGGGATAAGCGTTTCCACGGAACCAAGTGTCCTCGACGTTCCCAGAAAGAAGAACCTGGCCATTCAGCTCAACTGTAGTGCCGTCATGTTGGATGTTCTCTAGAACGATGCCGTTGGGTTTGTAAGTGTCAACAGAGTGGATGAAAGTGCCGATGTTGGTGGTGGAGGTGTCGATAACAACGAAAGACCCGCCGATGTCGCTGGCATTGACGCCCATGCCACAGTATTCAAATGTGCTACCTGTGAGGACAATATCGTGACCGCCGAGCTGGGCACCAATGCGGCAACCGTTGAACTTGATACCCTTAAAGAGCCATTGCTGACCGCTGGCCCAGATGCCGATGTAGCCTCCGTTGAAAGTAAGGTCATTGATGAGAAGGTTACTGTTGTATCCATCGCCTCCGGGCCATTCGCCAATCCTCATGCCGATGTGGCTAACCGTGTTGTTGGGCATGTTGAAGACGACATTGGTGATCTGGGTGGCCTGACTGACCGTCCAGTCCAGCAACGTAATGGATTGATTGGCAGAAACGGCAGTTGAGTCGAGTACGACATTCTTGAGGCCGACGTAGAAGTTGATGGTGCCGCCATAACGGGGATCCTTGGCGTAGATGGCATGGCTGTCGCTGAAATTCGAAGCAACCTTGAGGACAGGGGGATCGATAGGATCACCGACGAACATAGTGCCTATGAAAAACTGGAGGGGGGTGTTCAGAAGATAGGTACCAGCGGGGAGGTATACCACGGCAGGCTGGCCGGTAGAGCCGTAGCCGTTGTCCTTCTGAGAACGCGGAGGGCCATTGGTCGGACCAGCTGACAGATTTAGCGCGTGGTTCAGGTGGCGCAAACAAAGATACAACTCACCGTTGATGGCATTCTGAATCGCAACCGAAGCATCGGTTTTGCCTGATTTGTCGGCACCGAAGTCCTTGACTACATTCCGGAACGTACTGTAGTCGCCCAAACCAGCACTGAGATAGGACGACAAGCCGTTGTGAGTGATGTCCTCCAGCCAATACGTGGTGGGATTATCGACGGTGAGAGGACTGCAGGCTGCTAGATACGGCGGTCTAGTGGAATTGAAGGCGGAGCTATTTACAGAGGCCGAAGGCCCGCTCGTTTCATTGTAAAGAGGGTAAGGGGCGGCAGCGGACAGGCCAAAGACCAGAGCCACGGACAGCAGAGAGAAAGACTGCATATGGAAAGAGCGAGGAAAATAGAAAGGAACGAAAGAAGACTGGCGAAGGATCTGCAGGGTTGGGTTGCGGGAAGATGGCGAGCGAAAGGGTTTATAAGCTCAAAGTCATCCTTCTCGCCAACGCGCCCTGATCATCTCCGTGTCAGTGGGTCGGCAGATCATCCGAGGGCCTTACTCGAGCGGCTTTGCCGGTAACTAGGCCTGTGTAGGTGCATCGTGTGCAGATACAGGGACAGGGACAGGGACAGGGTCAGATTGACGGGTGGAGGCCTGATTCGGCAAGAGTACGACATGATTCGCAGAATCGGGTGCGACGATGTGTTTGCCGGATGCAGTAAGCATTGGAAGCGTGTTTCTGTGGATTCAACGGAAAGGAGCGACAAATGCGCGGGCGGCAAGACGGCAGGTTTGGTGGGACGGGATCAAGAATGTCCAAGCACTGAGTTTGGCATGGCGGGCGAGGAGGTGCTGAGGATAATTTGGGGGCCCAAGTTGCGCGCCCTGGCTAGCGGTCACCCGGGGTCTGGCAGGGCGACTGGACCCAGGCGGGCTGCCGACTTGGGCAATCAGAGAAGTGTGATCAGCGTCTGTCTTGGGTGCAAATCCGGGCGCTGGCTTGCATGTCGCGTGGCATCTGGGGGGCCACGGCCGACCAGGAATGGAAGGTAAGGCCTGTGTCTCGGTCGTTGTGTGCAACGCCAACGCTCGGTTGGCTCAGTCGCCCTTTGTGGCGCTCACTGACAGCGGTGAGCAAGACGCGCGTGCTCCAAGCAACGGATAACGCGGGACTCAGCAGCGACTCGGGCGGCTGTTAGGACGCATGGCGAGGGTGTGGTGGATGAAGGGGCATCAGGCAGCTGCAGGGGCCGTGTTGGTGGCGCCCGCGAGAAGGTCCGGCCCGAGCAACAGCAAGCGGGCTCCTTCCATCAACGCTCCTGCTGGAAGCTTTTTTTCTGTGTGCCGAACAGCAGGAGCCCACTTCGCCACTTCTCGACATGTAATGATGTCAATGTGGTCAAGGATACCAGCTGAGCGCCAATGCACGCTGCGTCCATACCCGACGTCGATATTGAACCGCCCCCGCACCTCATGGATTCTTCATGACCATCTGCCCAAACAAGCCTTGTCCGTCAGCAACTAAGCAGCTCCGGCCCATAGCGCCTCTTCTGCGGGCGCCACTTGCCCCGCCGCCACCACTATCCACACCACCCTTATCCCCCAACGACGTGACGATGCTTTCTTTCCTAACGAGCCACGCGCCCCGCACAAACACAGCCTCGCACAACCCGGTCGTGCTGGACAGCCCGGCCGCGGGCGCAGGGCCGGTCACGATGCACTTCTACTCGCCGTCTGCAGCGCGGCGAGTGATGCGGCTGTCGCTGCCGGCGGGGCCCGGTCTCGCCTTACCGCCGCCACACTGGCACCGCTACCAGACCGAGACCTTCGACGTCGTCAAGGGCCGCCTGCTCGCCATCTGCGACGCCATCCCCTCGGGCAAATCCGTCATCCACCCCGGCCAGAGCGTCACCATCCCCAACGGCGCCATCCACCGCTTCGAGAACGCCGCCGATCCGAAGAGCGAGGCGGGGGCCGGCGAGGAGCTGGTCTTCGACTTGTCCATGGATCCGAAAAAGGCCGAGGGCGATGAGATCTTCTTCCGCCATTTCTACGGCTACCTCGACGACTGCGCGAGGGCCCAGAGGTCGCCGGACTTCTTCCAGCTCATGCTGTTTTTGTGGGAGGCGGACACCATCTTGGTGCTGCCCTTCGTGCCTCGCTTTGTGAGCATTGGCTTCGTGTGGTTCACCGGCAAGGTCGTCGGCAGGTGGCTGCTAGGCCTCAATCACTTGTATCCAGAGTACTATCGCAAGGGCGCTGCTCCCGCTGCCACCGAGCCCGAGTAAACAAGATTGACTCTTGATGAATAATGCTTGACGATATCCATCGTTGGTTGGATTCGATGTCTGCATGCAATTTTATAGTCTTAAACTCATATATATATTTCAATCTCAATACTCACAATTTTCCAGAATCCACTGCAGCACAGCATACTTGATTATCATACTGGCGCCGCCTAGTCTGCGTTCTACTTCATTTTCTACGGGATGCATCACCATATACTTCAACCGAGATGCGCATGACCCCCAGTCCATGCCCCATCCATGTACGTATCCACATGACCCCCCACCACCCCCACCCCGTCCAGCGAGCCAAGTCGGGATGAGGCCTTGACGAGAGCGGGGCGGGATGCTCCACCCCCAGCCTCTACGTTCGAAGTTGTGTTGATCGAAATGTTCTGCCCAGCGGATAGGAGAGCGCGGAGGTGGAAGGCCTTTCCTATTCCGGTAAAGGGAGGGCGGCCCGATGGGGAAAGCGATCTTTTTTTGGGTCGTCCGCGACGTGCACGGGCGCAATTTGAAGCTCCTGTTCCCACGTCATGATTCACGATCTCCGTGCAAAGGCCACGCTGATTTCACTGGTTGATATTTTTGTTGCGGGTGGGAAAGAAAAGTTAAATAGATGGCAACGGTGTCGGGCGCAATCACGTTTGAATCGGGTGTCCTCTATATTGACAGTGGTACAAACTCATTTTTCCCCTTTCACACACCATGAAACTACGACATCTATGTTGACAGTACAAACTTGTTTTTTGCCCCTCCTTCCCTCTAGCCCACAGACGCATTGCATTGTTACAAGACAACCCATCCTCCCTTTCCCTCTCTCCCCTAATCACAAAACCTTCGCAACATCCGGATTGCTGCAAAAGATGCTAAAGCAAATCTCAGCAATGACCTTCCCGGCCTCCAGCAGCCGCCGCTCCTTCTCCTCGAGCGTGCGCACCTCGGGGTCGGCGCTGATGCGGTGATACGCCAGCACCATGCGCGGGATGATGAAGGCCTTGCCCGCAAACTGCGTCGTGCGCAGGCGCTCCTCGGCGACCTTGACGAAGCGCTCGATGAGGGCGACGACGCGGCCCTCGACGCTCGGGAGCGTGCGCACGAGGTTGGGCGTGATGGGCGGGTAGTAGCACAGCGATGTGGACGACGAGGGAGACGGGGGTGAGGGCACCGATGGTGGTGGTGGCGGCGGCGGCGGCGGGCAGGGCGTGGTGCTGGTGCTGCCGGGGAAGTGGGAAGGGCCCGGCGGGAGGGTGCCGTCGTGCTCGTCGCGGATGAGCTCGTGGCAGAGGTAGAGGGCGGCGTAGAGCCCGGCGTTTTTGAAGAGCATGCCCGAGGCGTGGAGGGCGGTTGTGCAGATGTTGTCCGTGCGGTTGTTGTTGTTGTTGTTGTTGTCGTTGCTGATGGGACTGTTGCGGCGGCTGCCGTCGGGCGAGTTGCCGGCGCTGGCGGCTCCGTGTTGCTGGCGCTGCTCGGGCGTCGCCGGGGCGGGCGTGATTTGCTCGAGTATGGAGAGAGCTGAGGCGAGGGAGACGTTTTGGGAGTAGGCGTATTTGGGGTCGCCGGCGATGGCAAAAGGGATGTGGAGAGTGAGGAGGTAGCGGTTTTGGAGGAACCTGAGGGCTTCGGTCTGGCAATTACGTGGTTCCTTTTCGAGGCCGTGGAAGGACTTGGAGAGTTGGTTGCTGAGGCTGAGGACTTTGTCGTAGTCATCCTCAGGGATGATTGCATTGACGGAGCATGCGATTTTCATGCGGGTGTAGAATGAGCTCAGCATGCGATCTTGGATGGAAATGGCACCGCTGTCGGAGCAGCAATTTCGTGTCTCCCTGGGGACTGTCGGCAACGCAGTATCCCAATCACCGATTCGTAGAGTGGGCTTCATGCCGGCATTCAGGCAATATTGCAGATCCAACTCTAGAACAGTGTAGAATAGGCGTCGGCGCAGTTCGTGCTCGTCAGGTGGGATGCCGTAAAGTTTGCTTGGGTCTCGATGAAGGCCCATGGCCAAAGCATTCTTGACAAGCGCGCCGGATGATACCCACTCGGCGGTTTCGCTGAGCGAGTATATCTGCCTGAGGAGAACCACAAGGAAGCTTCCTTGTATGGTGCTTATCATGCGTTCATTGGTCTCGGCGGCAGCTCCTTGCCATGTCAAGCCCAAACGCCACCATCTGATGATCCTGGAGCGAGGTATAGGCCTCTCGTCGTTAGGTATAGTACCATTTCCGGCACAGATGACCAGAATCAGGATGACAACGAAGACAAGGCTTGCCTGGGTTGGGGCTTCCCAGAAGCTCTCATACTCGGCGCGAAATTTGGGGCCGTCGAAGAGAGGATACATTCTCTCAATGCTCTGGAAGTAATTGGAAACACAAAAGTCTGCAATTTCCCGGGTAGGGACCTCCGAGTACAGAGCATCGGGAGGTAACTCATCCTGATCGTTTGCCAGTAAAAGCTGCTGGCTGGTCAGGCGTTTGATGCGGATGACAGAGACGCGCTCGCTCTTTTGCCAGCTGGCTCGATCGGAGTGCATGTAGGACATGATGGTACCAAACTGAACTTATCAGCACTCGACGGTAGAGTTGAGGGCGGTAGTTGGAATACCTTTGAAATGAGCCAGGGTGCGCTGCTCCTGCCAAAGTAGACGGTCTCTCCGTTGGCCAAGTAAAGTGCATGATCTTCGCCGGCTCTTGGTTCGAGTGCTGGGTTGGAGGCTGACACAGTGGGGGCTGCGGGTTGGAGAGAGGCACTCGCATTCTGCTCAGAAGTAGAGGGTGGTCGAGGGAGGGTGTAGGGGGACGCTGGGAGAGGGGTGGCTAGCGGAGCGGCAGGGTGGGAGGGAGGACGATGCAGGGAGCGGTAGGTGGTATCATGGCTAGCGGACAGCGATTCTGGGGTTGCAAGGTCGGCTGGCTCCGAGGGCGAGTGGTATGCGGATGCGAGCGGCAGAGCGGAAGTGGGTACGGGAGGGCGGGGTGCAATTGAAGGGCTGGCAGTGCGGCAGTCTCGGCCACGACTGGCCCTTCCCGGGCTGGGGGCGGCGGGGGCTGGTGGGACATGCAGCGGATAGGAGCACTGGGTGTCCCATCCTCGGATGCGGCATCGCTTACAGGGGCGCTCGTGGTCACACTTGACCTTGCGGCGGCGGCATTGGACGCAGCTCAGCTGCTGTCTTGGCCTCGGCGGCTGAGCGGCCTCATCGGCGTGGTCCATGTTTAGTGCAGCGGGGACGGGCGAGCAGGGAGACAATCAGGGCTTCGGTGTGCGCGGGAGCGACGAAGGGTGGGTCTTAAATAGCTCGGCCTCGGCAATGCCTCTCGGATCTCGGTCTCGGAGCCGGTCATGGAAGCTGCTGTTGCTGCCTCGTCCGCGACACGACGCGACGCCTTATCTATACCTATACTCCAGCCTCCCACCACATACATGATGCTGCGCAGATGTAGCTATGATGCAGCCTGTGGGTTTGATCTCGCTCCTTTCTCGTTTCGAGAGCGTGGCTAACTGGCAACCCAAGTCTGGCGCAATACCTCTGTGAGGCAGATGCGGACGCTCACGTATTTTGGAACCAGCTGTGCTCGGAGTAGAATTAACGTCCAATCGTCGCGAAATAGATAGCGTTCCAGCGGTCCAGCGTTCCAGCGGTCCAGCGGTCCAGCGTTCCAGCGTTCCAGCGTTCCTCTCGCACATGACGCGGCAATGACGCGGGAGCAAGGAAGCAAAAGAGCCCCCCAAATCGTCGCGTGTCTGCAGCTCCGACATGGCGGCGACAAACAGCGTTTGACAAACCAGATCTCCACCTGTCACAGCGGGGCACGCACCATCGCAGCCCGACCATGGCCGTTCTGGTATGTCGTTGCCGGTCTTCAAATTGCCTCTTCCGGTGAGCCCTGACGTCACGCATCGACGTAGAACTACGACCACGGCGGCGAGAAGCCGCTCAATCGCGAGCCTCCGCTCGAGAAGTTGATTTCCAGGTAAGCAAGCTACGCTCTCAGTCGCCAACCCAATGCGTTTGTCTCCGGCCGTGTCCACGCGAGGTACGAGCATCTTGTCATGAGACTGATTAGGCTTGACGACTTGTTGCGGGCGTGACTGCCAATAATCACTCGACTCTGTCGTATTGACCCATTTCTGACGCCACCTCGTTGACACAGCTTCATCACCATCGAAGATGGCTACGATCGCAATCACGGGTATGCTCCCTCATCTACAAACTTGACAAACTGCCCTCACCGCTGCGCAGTGCAATCCCCAACATTGACGCCAAAACCCACCGCGTCACTGTTGATGGTGCCGTCTGCACGCCCCTCTCACTCTCCCTCCAGGACTTGCAATTTCTTCCGCAGCACACCGTCATCTGCGCCCTCCAGTGCGCCGGCAACCGACGCCACACGATGCGCACCGAGATGAAGGAGGTCAGCGGTCTTGACTGGTTCGACGGCGCCGTCATGAACTGCAAGTGGCGCGGCCCTCGTCTGCGTGACGTCTTGCTCAGCGCCGGCGTGGGCTTTGCCGAAGCGGAAGCGCAGCACGTCGCCTTTGCCTGTCACCAGAACCCGTGTCAAGAGGACGAGTGGTACGGCGCGAGCGTTCCGCTACCGAGGGCGATGGCCGAGGATGCCGACGTGCTGCTTGCGCTGGAGGTGCGTAAGATGCGAGATATTGCCCTCGTCTTCCTCTTCCTCTTCCTCTTCCTCTTCCTACTACCGATAAATACAGATGAACGATGCCCCGCTCACGCCCAACCACGGCTTCCCCGTCCGCATAGTCACGCCTGGTATCGCCGGCGCCCGCTCTGTAAAATGGCTTGATCGTATAACCGTCCAGAACCACGAGTCTCCCAACCACTACCAGCAGCGCGACTACAAAATTCTGCCCCCGGAAGTCGACTCCACCGACAAGGCCGAGGGCGTTTGGGATCGCGTTCCCGCCCTTCAGGACATGCCCGTCAACTCAGTCATTGGCGTTCCGGCAAATGGCTCGAAATTGGGGCGGGACACGGAAGGCATGATCGAGGTGAAGGGATATGCGCTGCCAGGGGGAAGCTCGGGGCCGGTAGTCAGGGTAGAGGTGAGCGCGGATGAGGGGAAAACGTGGCAGGATGCAGAGCTATTGGGAGATGAGCAGTATGAGGAGGACGGGGCAAATCTGAAATGGGCGTGGCGCTTATGGCGAGCGAAGCTCAAGGTGGAAGAAGGGAAAGGTAAGATGATGTTGAGCCGGGCTACTGACGAGGGTGGGAACGCGCAGGAAGAGCGGTGCCAGTGGAATCTGAGGGGATGCGCCTACAATGGCTATGGAGAGGTCAAGCATCTGGAAATCGTTTGAGCACAATTTTCTTTCGTCTCGATTTAGCTCTGGCCGTAAGTTTCTTAGTCGACGTCGTTTACCGTGCCGACATTCAGAGCCAAAGGATAACGCTAATATGATGTGTGAGAACAACGGGGTGGAAGCTACTATTCTCTAAGCTAGAAATTGCAAATCATCTCCAAGTTTTGCCCTTGCGCTCTCCAGGACTTCCACATCTCAGTTGGCACAAATTGCCGCGCCTATAAGACGTCTGGGTATGCCAGCAACTGAGACGCATGGCATGGTGAGTTGGGGTCGAATAGCCTAATCCACGACGGCCATGGCATCATGTTTTGTGCCTATTGTGTTTTTCCTATTGTTGGCCATAACGTTTCAAGTATGCCTCCGTTTCTATTGACCCTCACGTGCACAATGGCACCGAGTGAAACAAGACAATTGTAAGAAGCTCACAATAAGACGATGCTTTGCACAAAACTTCTATGTCTCCCGCTCTTTCTGCAGACATTCAACATCAGTCAACAGCTGCCACTACCACTGCTTCTTATGGATCCCACGCAATGGTCTTCGGGCTTTACTGGCACGCCCACGCTGTCGATATCACCGGCGCCTCGCAGCACCTCACGCAACTCGCGCAACTCGCGCAACTCACCCGCTCCAGCTCAGCCATACACCATGGCTTCGTCTTCGTACCCGCCTACTTACGGCTTCACTGACCCGACCGTCCCCAATCAAAGCACTCCAAACCCGCACCAACCTTCCGCGTCAGGAAGCCCG
Source organism: Diplodia corticola (assembly GCF_001883845.1). Lineage (NCBI taxonomy): Eukaryota > Fungi > Ascomycota > Dothideomycetes > Botryosphaeriales > Botryosphaeriaceae > Diplodia > Diplodia corticola. The sequence goes on from NW_017971510.1 coordinate 372,422, forward strand.
GTACCAATGTCGACGACCGCTCACCCTCAGAGTAACCATACAGGCTATCTCGCGGCCTCGTCTCCCGTCATGCAGACTCCGGCAATGGGCTTTCCTACATTTCGCTATGCCGCTAACCCGGGCATCAAGGACCGCTTTGGCATCGCAGGCCAAGCCGAGAGTCAACAACAGCAAGCGCTCCAAGCACAGTATCAGCAGCACTTGTACCAGCAACAACAGTTCCAGCAGCAGTATGAGCAGAACCAATACCAGAAGCAGCTGTACCAGCAGTACCAGCAACAGCGCCAGCAACAGCAGTATCAGCAACAGCGCCAGCAACAGGCGCAACCTCTGCACCAGGCTTCCGCTTTGGTTGGCACCGTCAACCAGCAACTCTTGACTGTACCTCAGCAACAGAGGCATCAGCAGCTACAGCAGTTTTCCTCACCCATTCCCCCACCCACGGCTGCCAATCAACAACAGTATCTTCAGCCTCAACTGCTCGCGGCAGCGTCACCGAACCAGATCAACTCCCAGATAAGCCAACAGCACAACTTCACAAGCAACGAGACCAGCGCGCCAGCTGCTCCCGCCGCGGTCTCGCCCAGCACCACCGTCTTCACCACCGCTGCTCCCGTCGCCGATGCCCCCGTCACCGACTCCCCTGCCATCAGTTCCCCTTCCACCGGCGCCGTTCCTGCCCCAACCACCACCACCACCACCGCAGCAGCACAGCAGCAGCAACAGCAACAACAACACCACCAAAACCAACCCCACCACCAACCCACCGACCACATCAACCTCAACCCCAACCTGATGCCCCCACCCGCCCCGCTCATCGAGCCGCACCCGCTCTCCAAATCCGTCGCCTCCCTCGTCCTCCTCCACCACCCCCTCCCCCAGCGCGCCGTCGCACAGCTCTCCATGACCACAGCCTCCAGCCTACTCCGCCTCTTCGCCGACTTCGAATACCGCGACCTATCAGCCGACCACCACCACCAGCACCGGCCCAGCGACGTCGCCCAGCTGACGCCGACGACGCGCGCGTGGCTGGCGGCGCACCTGCGCGAGCTCAACGCCGCGAGGCGCGTGAGCGCCGCACGCCTGTGCGCGCGGTGGCAGCGGTGCGTGCGCGAGCGGTGCGTCCGCGTCCGCGTCGCGGGTTCGCGGACCGGGGGCAAGGTGGAGTGGGTGCCGCAGGAGGGGCCGGAGGTGCCGGGGGGCAGCGAGTGGGAGCTGAAGATGTTGGATTGGGAGGCGCGGGAGGCGTTGGGGAGGGTGGAGAGGCTGTCGGAGGAGGATCGGAGGAAGGGGCGGGCTTTCGTCATGCCGTTGATCAGGCCGGGGTGGGAGTTCTTGCAGCTGAGGCAGGTGAGGGGGCCGAGTGCGAAGGAGTGGGAGGATTTCGTGGTGGATGATGTGGGGGAGTTGAGGAGGCAGAGGGAGAGTAGGGAGAAGGAGGAGAGGGAGAGGGAGGAGAGGAGGGTGGCGGGCGAGGATGAGGATGGGGGGAGCGGGGATGATGGTGGTGGTGGTGATGATGAGGTTAGGGTTGTTGGGTCGAGGGTTCTGAGCGATGAGGAGATGAGGGCGGTTGCGGCGCAGAGGGGGGCGAGGGCTGCGAGGCAGTCGGCTTCGACGAAGAATGTTGCTGCTGCGAGCAGTAAGCCGAAGAAGGCGTCGCTGAAGTCGGCGGCTCAGAAGAAGACGCAAGGCAGGAAGAAGAGTGCCGCAGCGAAGGCCAAGGAGAAGTCTTCCAAGCGCGTGGAGTTCAGCCATGTTGCAGAAAACGCCGGCCAGACCAACGTCACAGCTCCTATACAGTCGGCTCCGCAGGTAGCGGATTATCCTCCCATCTATGGCGAGGCGCCTCAGAGCACCAACCAGGACACCTCCGTTGCTACCGCCGACGCCAGCAACACTCCAACTGCTCAAGTGTCTGATTATCCACCCATCTACGGCGAGGTGCCTCAGAACACCAACCAGGACACCTCCGTTGCTACCGCCGCCGCCGCCAGCAATACTCCGACTGCTCAAGTGTCCGATTATCCTCCCATATTTGCCGACGACACCACACCCTCAGGACTACCCGACTACCCTCCCATTCACGCCACCAGCACTGCCTCCCCTGTGGTTTCCAATCACGGTCCCACTCACGCCACCGACAACACAACCGTCGGCGAGTCCGCCATCTCTCCCAGCACTCAGCCCAGCCCCACCGCGACCGGCGCCTCGAACGCCCAGCCTCCCTTCATAGGCACTTCGATCGACCCCCCTAGTATCGGCGAGTCCCTTGGTTCGGGAACAAACGATGCGACTGAAATTTCGAGCGGGGCTTCGGGTTCTGCTCTGCTGGGTAACCAGACTTCCGCCGACCCGGACAGCCACAATGGCGGCGGCGGCGGCGGCGACGACGGCAACGTCGAGGCTGAAGGAACGATACCGCCGCATGTGGATGGCGTTTCCAAGTCCAACAATCATGGGGACAATGATGAGCTATATGACCTCTTTAAGGGTCTTGGCGATGAGTGAGGAAGGAGAGGTGCGGTCGATCGTGCTCCTCGGAACTTTTTTCTATTTCTTTTTTCCCTCATCGCATGCGTACGCTTGTTTGACAAGTGTTGCATGGAGATTGCTTAATTTCTTGTTTTGATTGTCGTTCACCACAGGGGGCCTTGGTCTCGTAGGTCGACAAAGTTTACTATTTAGACGTCTGGGCACACATGGACTTTGGATAGAGGGTCCAAAATATCCGAGTAACATCACTTCATAGCGCTTCTGGAGCCCATATAGCCGTACAATGGACCACATGAAATCTGATCTCTTTCACGGTGGACGTCCAGACATAGACGTGAACTTTGTGAACACTTCTACATTGGAGGTAGATACTCAAGTGTCCATATACAAAAAGTACGAGCCCTGTGACTACGAACATAGATACAGGCATACCCCATGTAACTAGAATGCGACATTGGTGTAGGCTACTGTATCTGTCAAGGCAACATCGAGCGAGCGAAACCGTAAACTTCACACATAATGAGGAGAAATCCATACCGCAGTAAGTAGAAGCAATCAACATTCAGGTCCACACAGCTTTTGCTAACATCGCGCTTCTTCTAGCGCCTTTTAAAGCAAGGCTCTCCGTCCGCAACACCTTCCTATACAGCCCACGCCAGCCACCTCCATCAAACCGTCTCTCTCCATTACTTCTTCTGCTCCGCTAACCATTCCTCATGCAGCTTCTTCTGCCTCTCCCACTCCTTCCTCAACTTCTTCGTCCGACTCTTCGGCAGCTCCTCTCCCTTGGCGTCCCTGACCGGCAGCCCCTCGTCATCCCACGCGCTGTACTCGGCCGAGCGGAACATCTCGAGGTGGCTCAGCTTCGCCTTCTCGGCGAGGGCGGCCTTGCGCTCCAGCTCCTCGCGCTCGCGCTTCTCCTTGGCCGCCAGCTTGGCCGCGGCCTGCGCGTCCTTTTGCTCGCGCGCGGCGATGAGGTCCGCCGACAGCGGGCGCACCAGCGCGGGGAGCTGCTGCGCGTCGCGGTCCTCGAGGTAGATGCCGAGGTCCCAGAGGTGCGCGTCGCGGAGCCTGTCGCACAGCGACAGGAAGTCCTTGGCCGGCGCCTGCTTGTCCGCCAGCGACTTGACGTCCTCCTGGAACTGCGTGTAGACCTCGGCGTACGGGACGGCGTCGGCGGGCTGCTCCGCCGCGGCCGGATCCTTGGAGGCGAGGTCTTTGATGGCGGTGACGTCCATGGTGCCGGACTTGGCGGCGTCGCGGACGGCGTCGCGGAGGGCGGAGACGGGGTACACGAAGGGCTGGGCGGGCGCCGGGATGTCGATGCCGGCCCAGCCGATGCGGTTGGCGTCGCTGAGGCCGGCGATGCCGTCGAGACCGAAGATGGTGACGACCTTGGTGATCCAGCGGCCGATCGTGAGGGCCGTTGCGTCTGATAGCGAGGCCTTTGTAGCTGCCGAGTTGTAGTCTGTAATCAGACGGGAAACAACTTGCATAGCGCCGGGGGTATCGAACGAATCGCAGAGTGTCTTGTCGAGTTCTGTTTGCGCAGCACTGAAGGCCGTCTGAAGAGCAGAGTCCGCCTCGGCCGACGCCGCGTTTTCGGGCGAAGGATGCCTCTCAAGGTCCTTGACCTTGAAAAAGAAGTTGTTGACCTTTTCCTCCCAAGCGGAGCCCTCCTTGACGAGACCCTCGGTGATTTCGACGGGCTCCTTCCAGCCGCCCAATAGGAAAACGATGCGCAGGGAACGAGGAGTCCAGTCACCGCGACCCAGCGCTTCTCTGATGGTAGTGAAGTTCTTGAGGGACTTGGACATCTTTGACCCGGAGATGGACAGGTGTCCCATATGAAGGAAGTAGTTGATCCACTGGTGGCTTTGGTGGTCGTGCTTGCATTCCGCCCAGAAGGCTTCGCTTTGGGCCAACTCATTGTCGTGGTGAGGAAAAGCAAGGTCGATACCTCCAGAATGGATGTCCACCTTCTGGCCGAGGACATCTGACGCCATCGCAGAACACTCAATGTGCCAACCTGGCCTGCCCATGCCCCAAGGACTTGGCCATGCCGGCTCACCCGGCTTTGATGACTTCCATAGAGCGAAGTCAGCATCCGAGCGCTTCTCGGCGCTCTTCTTGGTGAGGGCGCCTTCTCCGTCAGCCAGGAGATCCTTGTCATTTCTGTTCCACGGCTCTAGGCGTGCGTAGGAGTTGCCATCCTTTTCAAAGGCCTGGATGTCAAAGTACACAGAACCGTCTGATGTGACGTAGCCGTAGCCATTCTTCACGACCTTCTCCACAAAATCTACGATTTGCGGGCCGTATTCAGTGACGCGGGTCACCACGTCTGGATCCAGGCAGTTCAACGCGCGCACGTCTTCCATGAAGCGGCGCTCGAATTTCTGGGTCAACCTGGTAAAAATGCTGTGGTCGTTGGCGTCTATTGTGTGGCCGTACAGGGAGTCGAGGTATGGCAGCAGGACATCTTCGGCCTTGGTGTAGAAGTCCGTCACGCTGGTCTTCTTCGCATCCGCCAGAATCAAAGCCTCGGCAGCGGCGGATGCTGTCTTCAGGTGCATCTTGACCTTGGCCTCCTTGTCACCGGGCGGACCATCGCCCTCGACCGCCTTACCCGCCAAAACGTGTCCATATGCCTTCTTTGCCTCTTCCGCGTATTGCTCAGGCTGCGCGTCGGCAGGAAGCAGAGAGAGGTTCTTCTTCAGGTAGGCCTCGAAAGCCTTCTTCGCTACGGACAGCGTCTCGTCGTCCAGCTCTGGGTGGCTGTCGACATATTTTGCGAGTATATACTGTTGTCTGCCGCGCAGAATGATCTTGTCGTCGACGTCGGTAATGTTCATGACGAAGCGCACGTCGTATTTGAAGTAATCGCGCATGATGCGGCGAATGATGTCGGTCGAGACATAGTTGCGGGCATGGCCCAGGTGGGCATCGTCGTAGACGGTGGGACCGCAGGCGTACCAGGAGACCTTGTTGCCGTCAATGGGCACGAAGGGGACCTTGGAGCGGGTCAGGGAGTTGTAGACGTGGAGCGGCGGGAGATCAGAGCGGGCGTGCGGCGCCTGCCACGGAGGTTGGGTGCGGCCGGACATGGTGCGGGTGAAGGGCCGGCGGACCAAGAACGAGCGGATCCGGAGCGCGAAAGTGAGGCTTTGTGGGTGCGGGCGGCGGAGTGGCAACTGTGGCATCTATCTCATTGTTGTTCGTGTCCCAGCAGTGAGTCAGGACAGCACGTCTTCGTTTTGGGACGCACAGCTGCAAGCCCAGACCCTGGCGCCGATCGGCCGCGGGGCAAGCTCGTCCGCGACTTTTTTCGCCCGCCGAACGTCACTACTCCCACATTCCACCAGACGCCCGCCATGCCGTCCTTTCGCCCTTCGCCCTTCCTCGACCCCGGCGCAAAGACTCGTGATGGTCAACTGGCCCTGGTCCATCTCAGTCGCGAGCACCTCACTCCTGTCGTCATCAATGCCTCTCCCGACGCCGAATCCTTGTATGCCGAAGGCTGCGTCGTCAACACCCGTTTCGGCTCCTTTCCCCACAGCACCCTGGTGAACGTGCCATGGGGCATGCAAGTGCGTGCCGCCAATGTAGACACCGGACGTCGCGGAAGGAAGAGCAACAAGAAGCGGAAGCGCGAGGAGAATGCCCAAGGCGATGACGACGACAGTACTGCGTGAGTCCACCTTCACTTGTCTGCCGGGACAGTTTTGTAACGTTTGAGTAGGAAGGATGTCGGCTTCGCATCCACCGGATTCACCCATTTGATCCCTCCGACGCCCGAGACTTGGACCATCTCGTTGCCGCACCGGACACAGGTCGTCTACACCCCCGACTACAGCTACGTTCTCCAAAGGTTACGAGTCAGGCCAGGGGATACCTTGATCGAAGCAGGAGCTGGAAGCGGTTCATTCACGCATGCCTCCGTCCGCGCGACCTTCAGTGGCTACCCTCTTGCCGAGGCGGAAGAGCCGGCGCAGGAGCCGGCGCAAGCAAACGGCGCGGAGGGCGGCAAGAAGAAGCGCAAGAAGTACGGCCATGTGTACAGTTTCGAATACCACGAGCCGCGTGCCGTGACACTGAAAGAGGAGCTTAAGGAGCACGGAATGGACCAGCTGGTCACCGTCACGCATGCCGACGTCTACAACGACGGCTTCAGTGCTCCCGAAGACGGTACCGTCCCCCAAGCCGACGCCGTATTCCTGGACCTACCCGCACCGTGGATGGCCCTCAAGCACCTCACGCGCAACCCTACCTCCGCAACCTCCGCCAACACCGCTTCAAACACCCCGGAACCCACGTCCGAAGCCCCTGCAGGTTTCCGCTCGCCGCTCAATCCCAAGAAGGCCGTCCGCATCTGCACCTTCTCCCCCTGCATCGAGCAGGTCCAGCGCACCACGTCCGAGATGAGGCGGCTGGGCTGGGTAGACATCGAGATGGTCGAGGTCCAGCACCGCCGCATCGAGGTGCGCCGCGACCGCGTCGGCCTGCACGAGGAGGGCCTCCGCGGCGTCAACGCCACGCCCGCCACTGTCGAAGAGGCGCTCGGCCGCCTCCGCGAAGTCGAAGGCCGCATCAAGAACTTCCACGAGACTATGCACGGCAGCGCCGCGGCAGCGGCGGAGAGCAGTGAGCAAGGGGGCCCGGACTCGGACCTTGGAAAGGGTTGGGGCAAGGAGAGCAAGGAGCAGCGGTTGCAGCGCATCAGGGAAGAAGAAAAGAGACGGAAGGTCTTCAAGGAGGGCAGGCTGGTGCATCGTACTGAGCCCGAGATCAAGACGCATACGAGCTACCTGTGTTTCGCGGTGCTGCCGCGGGAGTGGACGCCAGAGGATGAAGAAAAGGCGAGAAGGAAATGGGCAAAGGGTGGCCCTGCGGCTGAAAAGGAGGCGGCTGAGAAAGAGGCTGCTGAAAAAGAAGCGGCTGAGAAGGGTGCTGCTCAATAGAAGCAGACGGGAGAGAAGGACGCTGAAGAGTAACAATCGTCGAACCCTACTTTGCCTGGCTTGAACAGGCCGCAGTACGCTAGACATTAGATCAACATGGCTGTTAGCAATGCTTCTCGAGAACGCTGTCGCGAGACCGTGTCAGCATGCATTGTCTCAGCTGTGCGACTCAAGCGGCACAATATGACAGTTGCTTCCATTCGCGGGTATATTCATAACACCGTCGTCTCTTAAGCGACGGCTGCGTACATTATTCAACCTCTGCCGCCACCAACTTTTCCTTGCGCGGCTTCCCATTCCAGCCTTTCGGCTAGCACCTCCCAACACCTCTCGCCGCCCGCCCTACTCACGCCCCTCAAGCCCGCAATGACGAATGCAAAGTGCTTCTCAAACGCCTCTTTCATCCGGCCCAACCTCTCCTGCATCGACCCCCTCTCCCTCACCGCAGACCTCTTCCTCCCCTTCTTCCCCACACCCCCGTCCTCGCCATCCAACTCCGCACCACCACCACCACCACCTTCCGCCTCATCTTCCGACGACTCGTCCGACACCTCCGCCAGCGCAACCTGCAACCCACTGACCCTCCTCCCCCCCTTCTGCACACCCGGCCTCTTCCTCCCCGCCACCCCACTAACCCTCCTCCTGCCATCCGCCGAACCCCCCACCGTCGACCGCCCCCACTCCGCCGCCGCCGCCGTCATCATCCGTCCCTCCTGCCCTTCCTCCTCCTCCTCCTCGCTCGCGGCGACGAGATCCGCAAACGCGACGCACAGGTCCAGCAGCTCGACGAGCGCGCCGTGGAGGGGCGCCAGCCGCGGCGCCAGCAGGCAGCGATCCTCGAGCGCCGCGACGTGCGCGGCGTGCACGGCGGCCATTTCGTCGATGTCGGCGGCGCGGGCGAGGGCGGCGCGGAGGCTGGCCGTGGAGGCGGCGAAGACGGTCTCGGTGAGGTAGGAGTGCAGGGTGTCGGCGAGCCAGAGGAGGCGGTGGCGGAGGTGGTATTGGAGGTGCTTGTGCTTGGCGGCGGCAGCGGCGCGCTGGTTTTGTGGTGTTGTTGTTCGGTGGAGGGCGGCGGTGCTGCGCCAGAGGCTGGAGGTGCGGAGGACGTAGCGGGCGCGGTAGACCTGGAGGAGCAGCACGAAGACGCGCTGGTAGGTGGCGGTGGAGTGGCGTTGGATGACGTTGACGATGTGCCAGGGGAGGAAGTAGTCGACTGCGATGGCGGCGAGGGCTTTGACGCTGCGGGGGCTGGTGCTCTTCTCCTTGACGGACACTGTGCGGATCGCGAGCTTGTCGGCCAGGACGCTGGGTACTGTTCCGTATATGCTTCGTGCAATCTCGCTCATTACGTAGCGGTCGTTCCAACCGCGGCGTCCGCGATCGAGCTTTTCGAAGACGGTGTCGGCAAATGCCTGCATGAGCGAGCCGTCCTTTGATAAGTAGATGAAGTCTAGTGCATCTAAGGACTCCCAAAGACCATAGCCGGAGAATAGCCTCTCGCGTAAGATGGAGGATGCGAATGTATACTTGCTGCGAATCCAGTCCTCGAAGGCGAATCCAAATAGTTCGGAGAAGGGTGCCAGAGGGATTGATGAAGAGTCGAAAGTGCTTGCGCCACATACAGCCTCGAGGTCCAGTCGTGGCTCTGTTACATCCGACGAATCAGAAAGATGATGGCCGAGTTCTTTCAAGAAGATGACACTCTTGCCAGAATTGAAGATTCTCTTCGCTGCCGGATGCAAAAAGCTGGGAGCGTGCAGTTTGCCCAACTGGTCACGTCGAAGAATGAACTGATCGTGCCACAGCGATGCTGCTTCACTGGATTTATCCACTGTACCGACGAAAAAGATTTGATCATTGATGCCAAGTTCGCCCTCCTCCATCCAACGCCGGATTGGCTTCAGGTAAGTTTGCAAGCACCGGAAGAAAATTCGCGAGAGGACAGAGAATAAGTCGGCATCTCCAGCCATCTGGGCCATGTTGATTTCATCATACAGGCCTTCTAGTAAAAGGAAAGGGCTCCGTTGGGCACTTTGTGAAGCTTCCGTGATAAGCCTCCTGATGCGTAAAAGAGGACTTGCTCTTTGCCGGACCTTAGTCGTCACCGCAATCAGGCTGACTGTCACCGGTCGACCAGAACCAAGGCAACAGTCTTGCAATTGCGCAACGAACGTATCAAAGGACCGAAGCTCTTCAACTATGGCTGCCCTGAAGGTTTGAAGGAGAGCAATCGTTTGCTCAAACTTCACCCAGAAACGCAACTGCAGAAGTGTAGTGCCAATACCCGCGAGCTCTTGCAACTGGTGTTGCCAGGTAGGGATCGCTGTATGGCTTAGAGCGTAGTTCTTCGAGAGTTCCATTCTCCTCAGGTCTTTGTTCAGAGTAAACAGAGACGCGGGCACGCCACGTAGCATGAACAATGTCTCTCGCACCGCTTGAAGCTCAGTGATGTGGGTTTCTGGCTTGGGCAGCATTGAGTCACGCTTATGTGATTGCCTCCAAAATTGAGCTTCTTCGATGCCCTGCAGGACAGAGGGATCAGGGGAGATGATGCATGCCTCAGCAGCAGCAGTGAATTCGTCTTCGTCAACGACGGATGAGGCCGGAGTGGTGTCCTCGGTTGCCGCGCGTTTTCTCTGTCGCGGCGCAGGTTCGGATTGCTCATCTTCGGAAGATTCGGCGGCATAGTCAATGTCGTCCCAAATGCCCTCCTCGTCCAGCGGATCATCGGCAATGATCTCGGCCCATGTGAGCTCAGGTGCAGGCTTCGGTGGCTTTATCCTCTCAAGGTCCTCCAAGCTAGAGTTCTCGACGGGGCGGTCCGACAGGCTAAGGAACAGGGCTAGGATATCCGGCGTCGTTTTGGTCTGCAGTCTGAGCAACTCCCTGACGCGATCTTCCAGGGCCTCGGCCAAGTCCTCGCGGTCCCGGACTATGAACTTCTCAATAAGGCCCTCGTAGCTGGATTGCACGTCGAACTGGTTCACGCGCGCCCACTGCTGGGACCGGAGGCCCCTCAAGACGGCATCTCTGGTTCTTCTGAATTTGCGCGGGTTGTCCTGCAACCAAGTCAGCTGTGCGGCAGAACGGGCGGGTGCAGACACGACGGACCGAAGCGGAGGGTCCCACGATTTTGTATATAAGCTCGGTGGCGGCGCTGTGCAGGCTGGCAGAGTGCGCCATGGCTGTGGGGGATTACATGGTGGTTGCGATGGGGTTGTCGTTGGGTACGTCAGGCGCACGGCCGGGGGAGGCGCGTCGGCGCGGGAACAACAGCGCCGGCAGAACCGCGGCAGGGCACACGCGTACCACCGCCGACGCCATCGCCGCAGGAGAGAGCTGGCAATCCCGTCCCTCTACATCGCCATCTCTCAATCATGGCGCTTCCACGGGGTATGCGCGCCCTGGCCGCCGTCACCCTCGTCCTCTTCATCTTCGTCCTTTTCCAGGTATTCCAGGGTCCCACGTCGCTGTCAGGACCCTCGCACAAGATCGATGATTGGGTTAAGGATCCCCAGAGTGATCGTAAGCTCGCCTCCACACTTGCCTCCGCCTATCGCTGCTGACCGCATTGTAGCTTCAGGAGAGCCCGCCGAGCCGCTGCGACGAGTCGAAGGCAACAACTATGCCGCCGATAACCTGAACTCCGACCGCGTCAACGCCACCATCATGGCTCTCGTGCGCAATCAGGAACTGGACCAAATGCTGATGTCCATGAGGGATTTGGAGCGCACATGGAACCACAAGTTCAACTATCCCTGGACCTTCTTCAACGACGAACCCTTCTCCGATGAGTTCAAGCGCAAGACGAGCGCTGCCACCAAGGCTCGGGTCCGCTATGGTATGTTTACAACAGGGGTTGGCTGTGCATTTTGGCCCTGAAGGCTGATGAAGGATTGCAGAGCTCGTCCCCAAAGAACACTGGGACGTGCCATCGTGGATCAACATGGACCTCTTCGATGAATCCGCCGAGCTTTTGAAGGAACAAAAGGTCCAATACGCCGAGAAGATCTCCTACCATCAAATGTGCCGCTGGAACAGCGGCATGTTCTACAAGCACCCCGCCCTGAAGGATTATCGCTGGTACTGGCGGGTGGAGCCGAACGTACACTTCTTCTGCGATGTTGACTATGACGTATTCGCCTGGATGCAGGACCACAACAAGACCTATGGATTCACCATCAACCTTTACGACAGCCCCCAGAGCGTGACCACCCTCTGGCCTGAGACTCTCAAATTCTTGGCATCCGACAACCACGCCGAGTTCTTGCACTCGAACAATGCTATGGACTGGCTCACGGACAGCAAGCGTCGCGAGCAGCACAATCTCCTCGCCAACGGTTACAGCACTTGCCATTTCTGGAGCAATTTTGAGGTCGGCGACATGGACTTCTGGCGTAGCCGCCCGTACGAGGAGTACTTCCAGCACCTGGATCGCTCTGGTGGCTTTTTCTACGAGCGTTGGGGCGATGCACCGGTACATTCGATAGCACTGGGCATGTTTGAGGACAAGAGCAAAATCCACTGGTTTGTTGTACCTAATCACTTTGAGGTAAAACCATTCTGACATCACTTTCTCAGGTTCCGCGACATTGGCTACCAACACATCCCTTTCTTCAATTGTCCCACGTCGCCCAAATGCAAGGGCTGCACCGGTGGCAAGTTCACCGACGGTGAAGCCTGGCTCAACAAGGAAGACTGCCGGCCGAACTGGTTCAAATTTGTCGGCACCGATTAAAGCACGACCGGATCTTTCTTGGACTTACTGATTAGAGCGGGCTTGGGGCGGCGTTGGCGGGAAAGGAGAAATAATGCGGGATGATTGGGAAATCACTGAAACATGATGAACAACGGCTGCTACGCAGAGCTTTCTTGCGAAGCCATGTCATCTAACGGATCATATCTTAAGCGGCTTACTTTTGGCCATTGTAATATTCTTACAAGTATACCCCTCGAACGCTTTCCAGAGGGATGTGCGAAAGCGGATAAGGGCGGCAATTTGGATTCCTTTCTTGAACGAGGCTCGTTCATAACCAGTCAGACTTCCGTCACATACGATTTGCTCAATGCCTCCAGCGGCAAAGCTGCCCACTGCATACATCAATCTTAGGAGCTCTGCTGGAGCGAGCTGACACCTCACCCAGCCTGCTCGAGATGCCTCGGCGAACGTGACCAGTGACAATTGTAACGCCTTCCTCATATCGGATGGCATTCGCACAGTACTATATCAAAACTGTATGCTAAAGCCTCGTCGTATCATATCGTAGTATCACCGAGGCTGAATTTAGAGAAAAGCAACTCAAACGTTTTAGAGCTCCCATGATAGAATCAAAAGTAGTATCCCTTGCAAGCCTTACGGATGGATAGCTCTAGATACAAATCCATACGTTTGGACCTGTACGTCATAAAATTCATTTCCGTGATCTATGTTCTGCTTCGTGGAACTACTGTCCAACAGTGATTGATCCTTGTCTTACGTTTTTTTTCTCGCTGACTTTCTCTACAAAGGGACAATGGGAGATCCACCGGAAGTCTGAGAATAGAGCAACTATCCGCATTCTTGCGCCAAACGACGAATATAATAGGAGGGTCTTAGTGTAGAGACTTGACCTGCTATCTCAACGGCGCTGCACAATAAGAGAAGTCACACACCGAGAACCGGAGAACGCATACTCTCAGGGTTCAGCGCCCATCTTCATGTATCCCCTCCCCCTTTTGTTGTGGAGTGATGGCAGTGGCTTGCCTTCTGACCGCAAACGTTTTGAGACAGCAGCCCCTTCGGGTACACCGGCAACCCGGTTCCCCCTCACTGCATTGCCTGCATCGGCCTCGATGGGCTGTTGCCCGTTATTCGAACGGCTCCATATATGAGCGCACTGCTCCTTCATGCCGGACGCGTGTTTGGCGGTGACGGAACGCCTCGTTGATAGTGGGGCACGAGAAGGGGGTTGATCGACTAGGTTGTGGTTGGCTGGATGTTTCTGAATCCGAGCTGTCCGAACCCGAAGTTGGCACGAA